>NC_088405.1:11087507-11180007 GCF_034236695.1 Oncorhynchus nerka
ACACACGCACGGGCGCACGTAACACAAACACACACACACACACAGAAACACACGCACGGGCGCACGTAACACACACACACAGAAACACACGCACGGGCGCACGTAACACACACACACAGAAACACACGCACGGGCGCACGTAACACACACACACACACAGAAACACACGCACGGGCACACGTAACACACACACACAGAAACACACGCACGGGCGCACGTAACACACACACACAGAAACACACGCACGGGCGCACGTAACACACACACACACACACACACACAGAAACACACGCACGGGAGCACGTAACACACACACACACACAGAAACACACGCACGGGAGCACGTAACACACAGACACACACACAGAAACACACGCACGGGCGCACGTAACACACACAGAAACACACACACACAGAAACACACGCACGGGCTCACGTGACACACACAGACACACACACAGAAACACACAGAAACACACGCACGGGCGCACGTAACACACACAGAAACACACACACACAGAAACACACGCACGGGCGCACGTAACACACACAGAAACACACACACACAGAAACACACGCACTGGCGCACGTAACACACACACACAGAAACACACGCATGGGCGCACGTAACACACACAGAAACACACGCACGGGAGCACGTAACACACACACACACACAGAAACATACGCATAGGCGCACATAACACACACAGAAACACACGTGCGGGCGCACGTAACACACCAACACACACAGAAACACACGCATGGGCGCACGTAACACACACAGAAACACACGTACGGGCGCACGTGACACACACACACAAACCCACAGATGGGTGGACATTAGGGAAAGAGAGGCCCATGTGAATGGGTGGAGGCTAGACATTAATGGAGATAATGATTGATTTTTCACCGAGCTGCGGTTTAATGGTATTGTTGTTTCTCAGAGTTATGTACGCCCATCCCTCCTGTGTCTCGTATCAAATTAACTCACACACACATTATTGGATCACACACTGCAGGCTAATGATTAGGAGAGATTGTTGTGATGTCTTTTTTCTCTCTAATAGGGCTTCTATTGATAATCTATGCACATCTAAGGTTGGAGGGTTCACATTGGCCTGTTGGTTTGCCATTACCTTCTGCATAGTTCATTTTAACATGTGTATGGATCAAAGGTGACCCTATTGTTTCCCTGTTGGGTAACAGGTTGACCCATGATGGAGACAACAGACAAATATCTTTCATTTTTTGAAGATCTTTGTTCACCTTCATGTCTGTGTCAAAAGTTGAACTTCTGACAGAGACGGATGCTGCTTAAAAAAAAAGAGACTACCGCCTCCCCATCACCCCCCCAGTCCTGAAGATACAGCCTCCCCATCACCCCCCCAGTCCTGAAGATACAGCCTCCCCATCACCCCCCAGTCCTGAAGATACAGCCTCCCCATCACCCCCAGTCCTGAAGATACAGCCTCCCCACCACCCCCCCAGTCCTGAAGATACAGCCTCCCCATCACCCCCCAGTCCTGAAGATACAGCCTCCCCCCACCACCCCCCCAGTCCTGAAGATACAGCCTCCCCATCACCCCCCAGTCCTGAAGATACAGCCTCCCCATCACCCCCAGTCCTGAAGATACAGCCTCCCCACCACCCCCAGTCCTGAAGATACAGCCTCCCCACCACCCCCCCCAGTCCTGAAGATACAGCCTCCCCACCACCCCCAGTCCTGAAGATACAGCCTCCCCATCACCCCCAGTCCTGAAGATACAGCCTCCCCATCACCCCCCAGTCCTGAAGATACAGCCTCCCCATCACCCCCCAGTCCTGCCTCCCCAACCCCCAGTCCTGAAGATACAGCCTCCCCATCACCCCCCAGTCCTGAAGTCCCTCCCCATCACCCCCCAGTCCTGAAGATACAGCCTCCCCATCACCCCCCAGTCCTGAAGATACAGCCTCCCCATCACCCCCCCAGTCCTGAAGATACAGCCGCCCTCCCTCATAATCTAAAAGAGATAATTGTTTGGCTGGAGATTGTCCGAATGTGTGTGTGTGTGTGTGTGTGTGTGTGTGTGTGTGTGTGTGTGTGTGTGTGTGTGTGTGTGTGTGTGTGTGTGTGTGTGTGTGTGTGTGTGTGTGTGTGTGTGTGTGTGTGTGTGTGTGTGTGTGTGTGTGTGTGTGTGCCTGGCAGACCTCCCTCTGTAACAGGTGCCAGAAGAAGTGGTTCATAAACACAACTGCTTTGGGACAAGCTGGCCGCTCTCTCCAAATAATAGATTTTGGCTGCGTCCACCTCTGCTGTTAACATTAAAGTACTCAGTCTCCAGCGACACCATCACTGGCCAGGGCTGTCCAGGACAAAACAGACTTTATCCAATAAACCCCTGGTACTATCTACATTCTTCTACCTGCCTTGTGGTTCTTCTGCCCACCTCACAGAATGAACAACGTCACTGATTTACCATAACAGCCCGACTCCTCCACCTTATCTTCTGCTGACCTATAACAGCCCAACTCCTCCACCTTATCTTCTGCTGACCTATAACAGCCCAACTCCTCCACCTTATCTTCAGCTGACCTATAACAGCCCCAACTCCTCCACCTCATCTTCTGTTGACCTATAACAGCCCCAACTCCTCCACCTTATCTTCTGCTGACCTATAACAGCCCAACTCCTCCACCTTATCTTCTGCTGACCTATAACAGCCCCAACTCCTCCACCTTATCTTCTGCTGACCTATAACAGCCCCAACTCCTCCACCTTATCTTCTGCTGACCTATAACAGCCCCAACTCCTCCACCTTATCTTCTGCTGACCTATAACAGCCCAACTCCTCCACCTTATCATCTGCTGACCTATAACAGCCCCAACTCCTCCACCTTATCTTCTGCTGACCTATAACAGCCCCAACTCCTCCACCTTATCTTCTGCTGACCTATAACAGCCCCAACTCCTCCACCTTATCATCTGCTGACCTATAACAGCCCCAACTCCTCCACCTTATCTTCTACTGACCTATAACAGCCCCAACTCCTCCACCTTATCATCTGCTGACCTATAACAGCCCAACTCCTCCACCTTATCGTCTGCTGACCTATAACAGCCCCAAACTCCTCCACCTTATCATCTGCTGACCTATAACAGCCCCAACTCCTCCACCTTATCGTCTGCTAACCAATAACAGCCCAACTCCTCCATAACTCCTCCACCTTATCGTCTGCTAACCTATAACAGCCCCAACTCCTCCATAACTCCTCCACCTTATCTTCTGCTGACCTATAACAGCCCAACTCCTCCACCTTATCTTCTGCTGACCTATAACAGCCCCAACTCCTCCACCTTATCGTCTGCTGACCTATAACAGCCCCAACTCCTCCACCTTATCTTCTGCTGACCTATAACAGCCCCAACTCCTCCACCTTATCGTCTGCTAACCTATAACAGCCCCAACTCCTCCACCTTATCATCTGCTGACCTATAACAGCCCCAACTCCTCCACCTTATCTTCTACTGACCTATAACAGCCCCAACTCCTCCACCTTATCATCTGCTGACCTATAACAGCCCAACTCCTCCACCTTATCGTCTGCTGACCTATAACAGCCCCAAACTCCTCCACCTTATCATCTGCTGACCTATAACAGCCCCAACTCCTCCACCTTATCGTCTGCTAACCAATAACAGCCCAACTCCTCCATAACTCCTCCACCTTATCGTCTGCTAACCTATAACAGCCCCAACTCCTCCATAACTCCTCCACCTTATCATCTGCTGACCTATAACAGCCCAACTCCTCCACCTTATCATCTGCTGACCTATAACAGCCCAACTCCTCCACCTTATCTTCTGCTGACCTATAACAGCCCCAACTCCTCCACCTTATCTTCTGCTGCCCTATAACAGCCCAACTCCTCCACCTTATCTTCTACTGACCTATAACAGCCCCAACTCCTCCACCTTATCATCTGCTGACCTATAACAGCCCAACTCCTCCACCTTATCTTCTGCTGACCTATAACAACAGCTTCCTCCAATCTTCTGCTGACCTATAACAGCCCAACTCCTCCACCTTATCTTCTGCTGACCTATAACAGCCCCAACTCCTCCACCTTATCATCTGCTGACCCCCAACTCCTCCACCTTATCATCTGCTGACCTATAACAGCCCAACTCCTCCACCTTATCTTCTGCTGACCTATAACAGCCCCAACTCCTCCACCTTATCTTCTACTGACCTATAACAGCCCCAACTCCTCCACCTTATCGTCTGCTGACCTATAACAGCCCAAACTCCTCCACCTTATCATCTGCTGACCTATAACAGCCCCAACTCCTCCACCTTATCGTCTGCTAACCAATAACAGCCCAACTCCTCCATAACTCCTCCACCTTATCATCTGCTGACCTATAACAGCCCCAACTCCTCCACCTTATCGTCTGCTAACCAATAACAGCCCAACTCCTCCATAACTCCTCCACCTTATCATCTGCTGACCTATAACAGCCCAACTCCTCCACCTTATCGTCTGCTGACCTATAACAGCCCAACTCCTCCACCTTATCTTCTGCTGACCTATAACAGCCCCAACTCCTCCACCTTATCTTCTGCTGACCTATAACAGCCCCAACTCCTCCACCTTATCTTCTGCTGACCTATAACAGCCCCAACTCCTCCACCTTATCGTCTACTGACCTATAACAGCCCCAACTCCTCCACCTTATCTTCTACTGACCTATAACCTCCTCCACCTTCCATCTTATCGTCTGCTGACCTATAACAGCCCCAACTCCTCCACTCTAACAGCCCCAACTCCTCCACCTATCTTCTGCTGACCTATAACAGCCCCAACTCCTCCACCTTATCTTCTGCTGACCTATAACAGCCCCAACTCCTCCACCTTATCATCTGCTGACCTATAACAGCCCCAACTCCTCCACCTTATCATCTGCTGACCTATAACAGCCCCAACTCCTCCACCTTATCTTCTGCTGACCTATAACAGCCCCAACTCCTCCACCTTATCTCTGCTGACCTATAACCCCAACTCCTCCACCTTATCTGACCTATAACAGCCCCAACTCCTCCACCTTATCATCTCCTATAACACTCCTCCACCTTATCGTCTGCTGACCTATAACAGCCCAACTCCTCCATAACTCCTCCACCTTATCGTCTGCTGACCTATAACAGCCCCAACTCCTCCATAACTCCTCCACCTTATCATCTGCTGACCTATAACAGCCCAACTCCTCCACCTTATCATCTGCTGACCTATAACAGCCCCAACTCCTCCACCTTATCTTCTGCTGACCTATAACAGCCCCAACTCCTCCACCTTATCTTCTGCTGACCTATAACAGCCCAACTCCTCCACCTTATCATCTGCTGACCTATAACAGCCCCAACTCCTCCAATCTCTGCTGACCTCCCCCAACTCCTCCACCTTATCTTCTGCTGACCTATAACAGCCCCAACTCCTCCACCTTATCTTCTGCTGACCTATAACAGCCCCAACTCCTCCACCTTATCTTCTGCTGACCTATAACAGCCCCAACTCCTCCACCTTATCATCTGCTGACCTATAACAGCCCCAACTCCTCCACCTTATCTTCTGCTGACTATAACATCCCCAACTCCTCCACCTTATCTTCTACTGACCTATAACAGCCCCAACTCCTCCACCTTATCGTCTGCTGACCTATAACAGCCCCAACTCCTCCACCTTATCATCTGCTGACCTATAACAGCCCCAACTCCTCCACCTTATCGTCTGCTGACCTATAACAGCCCCAACTCCTCCATTATCTCTGCTCCACCTTATCATCTGCTGACCTATAACAGCCCCAACTCCTCCACCTTATCGTCTGCTGACCTATAACAGCCCCAACTCCTCCAAACTCCTCCACCTTATCATCTGACTGACCTATAACAGCCCAACTCCTCCACCTTATCGTGCTGACCTATAACAGCTGACTCCTCCATATCTTCAGCCCCAACTCCTCCACCTTATCTTCTGCTGACCTATAACAGCCCCAACTCCTCCACCTTATCTTCTGCTGACCTATAACAGCCCCAACTCCTCCACCTTATCTTCTGCTGACCTATAACAGCCCCTCCTCCACCTTATCTCTGCTGACCTATAACAGCCCCAACTCCTCCACCTTATCGTCTGCTGACCTATAACAGCCCCAACTCCTCCATAACTCCTCCACCTCCACCTTATCTTCTGCTGACCTATAACAGCCCCAACTCCTCCACCTTATCTTCTGCTGACCTATAACAGCCCCAACTCCCACCTCCACCTTAACAGCCCCAACTCCACCTTATCATCTGCTGACCTATAACAGCCCCAACTCCTCCACCTTATCATCTGCTGACCTATAACAGCCCCAACTCCTCCACCTTATCTTCTGCTGACCTATAACAGCCCCAACTCCTCCACCTTATCTTCTGCTGACCTATAACAGCCCCAACTCCTCCACCTTACCTCCTCCACCTTATCATCTGCTGACCTATAACAGCCCCAACTCCTCCACCTTATCTCCACCTTATCTCTGCTGACCTATAACAGCCCCAACTCCTCCACCTTATCTTCTGCTGACCTATAACAGCCCCAACTCCTCCACCTTATCTTCTGCTGACCTATAACAGCCCCAACTCCTCCACCTTATCATCTGCTGACCTATAACAGCCCAACTCCTCCACCTTATCTTCTGCTGAACTATAACAGCCCCAACTCCTCCACCTTATCTTCTGCTGAACTATAACTCCTCCACCTTATCTTCTGCTGACCTATAACAGCCCCAACTCCTCCACCTTATCTTCTGCTGAACTATAACAGCCCAACTCCTCCACCTTATCTTCTGCTGACCTATAACAGCCCCAACTCCTCCACCTTATCTTCTGCCCAACTCCTCCACCTTATCGTCTGCTGACCTATAACAGCCCCAACTCCTCCACCTTATCTTCTGCTGACCTATAACAGCCCAACTCCTCCACCTTATCTTCTGCTGACCTATAACAGCCCCAACTCCTCCACCTTATCTTCTGCTGACCTATAACAGCCCCAACTCCTCCACCTTATCTTCTGCTGACCTATAACAGCCCCAACTCCTCCACCTTATCATCTGCTGACCTATAACAGCCCCAACTCCTCCACCTTATCATCTGCTGACCTATAACAGCCCCAACTCCTCCACCTTATCATCTGCTGACCTATAACAGCCCCAACTCCTCCACCTTATCGTCTACTGACCTATAACAGCCCCAACTCCTCCATAACTCCTCCACCTTATCGTCTACTGACCTATAACAGCCCCAACTCCTCCACCTTATCTTCTACTGACCTATAACAGCCCCAACTCCTCCACCTTATCATCTGCTGACCTATAACAGCCCCAACTCCTCCACCTTATCATCTGCTGACCTATAACAGCCCCAACTCCTCCACCTTATCTTCTGCTGACCTATAACAGCCCCAACTCCTCCACCTCTTCTGCTGACCTATAACAGCCCCAACTCCTCCACCTTATCTTCTGCTGACCTATAACAGCCCCAACTCCTCCACCTTATCGTCTGCTGACCTATAACAGCCCCAACTCCTCCACCTTATCATCTGCTGACCTATAACAGCCCCAACTCCTCCACCTTATCGTCTGCTGACCTATAACAGCCCAACTCCTCCACCTTATCTTCAGCTGACCTATAACAGCCCCAACTCCTCCACCTTATCATCTGCTGACCTATAACAGCCCCAACTCCTCCACCTTATCTTCTGCTGACCTATAACAGCCCCAACTCCTCCACCTTATCGTCTGCTAACCTATAACAGCCCCAACTCCTCCACCTTATCATCTGCTGACCTATAACAGCCCAACTCCTCCACCTTATCTTCTGCTGAACTATAACAGCCCAACTCCTCCACCTTATCTTCTGCTGACCTATAACAGCCCCAACTCCTCCACCTTATCTTCTGCTGAACTATAACAGCCTAACTCCTCCACCTTATCTTCTGCTGAACTATAACAGCCCCAACTCCTCCACCTTATCGTCTGCTGACTCCCCAAATCCACCTCCACCTTATCTCCTCCACCTTATCTTCTGCTGAACTATAACAGCCCCAACTCCTCCACCTTATCTCGTCTGCTGACATATAACAGCCCCAACTCCTCCACCTCATCTGCTGACCTATAACAGCCCCAACTCCTCCACCTTATCATCTGCTGACCTATAACAGCCCCAACTCCTCCACCTTATCTTCTGCTGACCTATAACAGCCCCAACTCCTCCAACTCCTCCACCTTATCATCTGCTGACCTATAACAGCCCCAACTCCTCCACCTTATCGTCTGCTGACCTATAACAGCCCCAACTCCTCCACCTTATCATCTGCTGACCTATAACAGCCCCAACTCCTCCACCTTATCATCTGCTGACCTATAACAGCCCCAACTCCTCCACCTTATCGTCTGCTGACCTATAACAGCCCCAACTCCTCCACCTTATCGTCTGCTGACCTATAACAGCCCGACTCCTCCATAACTCCTCCACCTTATCATCTGCTGACCTATAACAGCCCCAACTCCTCCATAACTCCTCCACCTTATCATCTGCTAACCTATAACAGCCCCACTCCTCCACCTTATCTTCTGCTGACCTATAACAGCCCCAACTCCTCCACCTTATCTTCTGCTGACCTATAACAGCCCCAACTCCTCCACCTTATCATCTGCTGACCTATAACAGCCCAACTCCTCCACCTTATCGTCTGCTGACCTATAACAGCCCCACTCCTCCACCTTATCTTCTGCTGACCTATAACAGCCCCAACTCCTCCACCTTATCTTCTGCTGACCTATAACAGCCCCAACTGCTCCACCTTATCTTCTGCTGAACTATAACAGCCCAACTCCTCCACCTTATCGTCTGCTGACCTATAACAGCCCCAACTCCTCCACCTTATCTTCTGCTGACCTATAACAGCCCCAACCCCTCCACCTTATCATCTGCTGACCTATAACAGCACAACTCCTCCACCTTATCTTCAGCTGACCTATAACAGCCCCAACTCCTCCATAACTCCTCCACCTTATCATCTGCTAACCTATAACAGCCCCAACTCCTCCACCTTATCTTCTGCTGACCTATAACAGCCCCAACTCCTCCATAACTCCTCCACCTTATCATCTGCTAACCTATAACAGCCCCAACTCCTCCACCTTATCTTCTGCTGACCTATAACAGCCCAACTCCTCCACCTTATCTTCTGCTGAACTATAACAGCCCCAACTCCTCCACCTTATCTTCTGCTGAACTATAACAGCCCAACTCCTCCACCTTATCGTCTGCTGACCTATAACAGCCCCAACTCCTCCACCTTATCTTCTGCTGACCTATAACAGCCCAACTCCTCCACCTTATCTTCTGCTGAACTATAACAGCCCAACTCCTCCACCTTATCTTCTGCTGAACTATAACAGCCCCAACTCCTCCACCTTATCGTCTGCTGACCTATAACATCCCAACTCCTCCACCTTATCTTCTGCTGAACTATAACAGCCCCAACTCCTCCACCTTATCGTCTGCTGACCTATAACATCCCAACTCCTCCACCTTATCGTCTGCTGACCTATAACATCCCAACTCCTCCACCTTATCTTCTGCTGAACTATAACAGCCCCAACTCCTCCACCTTATCGTCTGCTGACCTATAACAGCCCCAACTCCTCCACCTTATCATCTGCTGACCTATAACAGCCCCAACTCCTCCACCTTATCATCTGCTGACCTATAACAGCCCCAACTCCTCCACCTTATCGTCTGCTGACCTATAACAGCCCCAACTCCTCCACCTTATCATCTGCTAACCTATAACAGCCCCAACTCCTCCACCTTATCGTCTGCTGACCTATAACAGCCCCAACTCCTCCACCTTATCATCTGCTGACCTATAACAGCCCCAACTCCTCCACCTTATCTATCTTCAGCTGACCTATAACAGCCCCAACTCCTCCACCTTATCGTCTGCTGACCTATAACAGCCCCAACTCCTCCACCTTATCGTCTGCTGACCTATAACAGCCCGACTCCTCCATAACTCCTCCACCTTATCATCTGCTGACCTATAATAGCCCCAACTCCTCCATAACTCCTCCACCTTATCATCTGCTAACCTATAACAGCCCCACTCCTCCACCTTATCTTCTGCTGACCTATAACAGCCCCAACTCCTCCACCTTATCTTCTGCTGACCTATAACAGCCCCAACTCCTCCACCTTATCATCTGCTGACCTATAACAGCCCAACTCCTCCACCTTATCGTCTGCTGACCTATAACAGCCCCACTCCTCCACCTTATCTTCTGCTGACCTATAACAGCCCCAACTCCTCCACCTTATCTTCTGCTGACCTATAACAGCCCCAACTCCTCCACCTTATCTTCTGCTGAACTATAACAGCCCCAACTCCTCCACCTTATCTTCTGCTGAACTATAACAGCACAACTCCTCCACATTATCTTCAGCTGACCTATAACAGCCCAACTCCTCCACCTTATCATCTGCTGACCTATAACAGCCCCAACTCCTCCACCTTATCATCTGCTGACCTATAACAGCCCCACTCCTCCACCTTCTCATCTGCTGACCTATAACAGCCCCACTCCTCCACCTTATCATCTGCTGACCTATAACAGCCCCAACTCCTCCACCTTATCTTCTGCTGACCATAACTGCTGACCTATAACACCTATAACAGCCCCAACTCCTCCACCTTATCATCTGCTGACCCTCCACCTTATCTCTGCTGACCTATAACAGCCCCAACTCCTCCACCTTATCATCTGCTGACCTATAACAGCCCCAACTCCTCCACCTTATCTTCTGCTGACCTATAACAGCCCAACTCCTCCACCTTATCCTGCTGACCTATAACAGCCCAACTCCTCCACCTTATCTTCTGCTGAATAACAGCCCCAACTCCTCCACCTTATCTCTGCTGACCTATAACAGCCCCAACTCCTGACCTATAACTCCTCCACCTTATCTTCTGCTGACCTATAACAGCCCCAACTCCTCCACCTTATCTTCTGCTGACCTATAACAGCCCCAACTCCTCCATAACTCCTCCACCTTATCTTCTGCTGACCTATAACAGCCCCAACTCCTCCACCTTATCTTCTGCTGACCTATAACAGCCCCAACCCCTCCACCTTATCATCTGCTGACCTATAACAGCCCAACTCCTCCACCTTATCTTCTGCTGACCTATAACAGCCCCAACTCCTCCACCTTATCTTCTGCTGACCTATAACAGCCCAACCCCTCCACCTTATCATCTGCTAACCTATAACAGCCCGACTCCTCCACCTTATCTTCTGCTGACCTATAACAGCCCCAACCCCTCCACCTTATCATCTGCTGACCTTTAACAGCCCAACTCCTCCACCTTATCTTCTGCTGACCTATAACAGCCCCAACTCCTCCACCTTATCTTCTGCTGACCTATAACAGCCCCAACTCCTCCATAACTATAACAGCCCCAACTCCTCCACCTTATCATCTGCTAACCTATAACAGCCCCAACTCCTCCACCTTATCTTCTGCTGACCTATAACAGCCCCAACTCCTCCATAACTCCTCCACCTTATCATCTGCTGACCTATAACAGCCCCAACTCCTCCACCTTATCTTCTGCTGACCTATAACAGCCCAACTCCTCCACCTTATCTTCTGCTGAACTATAACAGCCCCAACTCCTCCACCTTATCTTCTGCTGAACTATAACAGCCCAACTCCTCCACCTTATCGTCTGCTGACCTATAACAGCCCCAACTCCTCCACCTTATCTTCTGCTGACCTATAACAGCCCCAACTCCTCCATAACTCCTCCACCTTATCTTCTGCTGACCTATAACAGCCCCAACTCCTCCACCTTATCTTCTGCTGACCTATAACAGCCCAACTCCTCCACCTTATCTTCTGCTGACCTATAACAGCCCCAACCCCTCCACCTTATCATCTGCTGACCTATAACAGCCCAACTCCTCCACCTTATCTTCTGCTGACCTATAACAGCCCCAACTCCTCCACCTTATCTTCTGCTGACCTATAACAGCCCAACCCCTCCACCTTATCATCTGCTAACCTATAACAGACCTCCTCCACCTTATCTTCTGCTGACCTATAACAGCCCCAACCCCTCCACCTTATCATCTGCTGACCTTTAACAGCCCAACTCCTCCACCTTATCTTCTGCTGACCTATAACAGCCCCAACTCCTCCACCTTATCTTCAGCTGACCTATAACAGCCCCAACTCCTCCATAACTCCTCCACCTTATCATCTGCTAACCTATAACAGCCCCAACTCCTCCACCTTATCTTCTGCTGACCTATAACAGCCCCAACTCCTCCATAACTCCTCCACCTTATCATCTGCTAACCTATAACAGCCCCAACTCCTCCACCTTATCTTCTGCTGACCTATAACAGCCCAACTCCTCCACCTTATCTTCTGCTGACCTATAACAGCCCCAACTCCTCCACCTTATCTTCTGCTGAACTATAACAGCCCAACTCCTCCACCTTATCGTCTGCTGACCTATAACAGCCCCAACTCCTCCACCTTATCTTCTGCTGACCTATAACAGCCCAACTCCTCCACCTTATCTTCTGCTGAACTATAACAGCCTAACTCCTCCACCTTATCTTCTGCTGAACTATAACAGCCCCAACTCCTCCACCTTATCTTCTGCTGACCTATAACATCCCAACTCCTCCACCTTATCGTCTGCTGACCTATAACATCCCAACTCCTCCACTCCACCTTATCCTCCACCTTATCTCTGCTGACCTATAACATCCCAACTCCTCCACCTTATCGTCTGCTGACCTATAACATCCCAAATCCTCCACCTTATCTTCTGCTGAACTATAACAGCCCCAACTCCTCCACCTTATCGTCTGCTGACATATAACAGCCCCAACTCCTCCACCTTATCATCTGCTGACCTATAACAGCCCCAACTCCTCCACCTTATCATCTGCTGACCTATAACAGCCCCAACTCCTCCACCTTATCATCTGCTGACCTATAACAGCCCCAACTCCTCCACCTTATCATCTGCTGACCTATAACAGCCCCAACTCCTCCACCTTATCATCTGCTGACCTATAACAGCCTAAACACCTTATCATCTGCCCTAAACAGCCCCAACTCCTCCACCTTATCTTCTGCTGACCTATAACAGCCCCAACTCCTCCACCTTATCTTCTGCTGACCTATAACAGCCCCAACTCCTCCACCTTATCTTCTGCTGACCTATAACAGCCCTCCTCCACCTTATCATCTGACCTATAACAGCCCCAACTCCTCCACCTTATCTTCTGCTGACCTATAACAGCCCCAACTCCTCCACCTTATCTTCTGCTGACCTATAACAGCCCCAACTCCTCCACCTTATCTTCTGCTGACCTATAACAGCCCCAACTCCTCCACCTTATCTCTGCTGACCTATAACAGCCCCAACTCCTCCACCTTATCATCTGCTGACCTATAACAGCCCCAACTCCTCCACCTTATCATCTGCTGACCTATAACAGCCCCACTCCTCCACCTTATCATCTGCTGACCTATAACAGCCCCAACTCCTCCACCTTATCTTCTGCTGACCTATAACAGCCCCAACTCCTCCACCTTATCTTCTGCTGACCTATAACAGCCCCAACTCCTCCACCTTATCTTCTGCTGACCTATAACAGCCCCAACTCCTCCAACTCCTCCACCTTATCTCTGCTGACCTATAACAGCCCCAACTCCTCCACCTTATCTTCTGCTGACCTATAACAGCCCCAACTCCTCCACCTTATCTCTGCTCCACCTTATCTTCTGCTGACCTATAACAGCCCCAACTCCTCCACCTTATCTTCTGCTGACCTATAACAGCCCAACTCCACCTTATCTTCTGCTGACCTATAACAGCCCCAACTCCTCCACCTTATCTTCTGCTGACCTATAACAGCCCAACTCCTCCACCTTATCTTCTGCTGACCTATAACAGCCCCAACTCCTCCACCTTATCTTCTGCTGACCTATAACAGCCCAACCCCTCCACCTTATCATCTGCTAACCTATAACAGCCCGACTCCTCCACCTTATCTTCTGCTGACCTATAACAGCCCCAACCCCTCCACCTTATCATCTGCTGACCTTTAACAGCCCAACTCCTCCACCTTATCTTCTGCTGACCTATAACAGCCCCAACTCCTCCACCTTATCTTCAGCTGACCTATAACAGCCCCAACTCCTCCATAACTCCTCCACCTTATCATCTGCTAACCTATAACAGCCCCAACTCCTCCACCTTATCTTCTGCTGACCTATAACAGCCCCAACTCCTCCACCTTATCATCTGCTCCTCCAACCTGCTGATAAACAGCCCCAACTCCTCCACCTTATCTTCTGCTGACCTATAACAGCCCAACTCCTCCACCTTATCTTCTGCTGACCTATAACAGCCCCAACTCCTCCACCTTATCTTCTGCTGAACTATAACAGCCCTCCTCCACTCCTCCACCTTATCTTCTGCTGACCTATAACAGCCCCAACTCCTCCACCTTATCTTCTGCTGACCTATAACAGCCCAACTCCTCCACCTTATCTTCTGCTGACTATAACAGCCCAACTCCTCCACCTTATCTTCTGCTGACCTATAACAGCCCCAACTCCTCCACCTTATCTTCTGCTGACCTATAACAGCCCAACTCCTCCACCTTATCTCTGCTGACCTATAACAGCCAACTCCTCCACCTTATCTTCTGCTGACCTATAACAGCCCCAACTCCTCCACCTTATCGTCTGCTGACCTATAACATCCCAACTCCTCCACCTTATCATCTGCTGACCTATAACAGCCCAACTCCTCCACCTTATCTTCTGCTGAACTATAACAGCCCCAACTCCTCCACCTTATCGTCTGCTGACCTATAACAGTGCCCCAACTCCTCCACCTTATCATCTGCTGACCTATAACAGCCCCAACTCCTCCACCTTATCATCTGCTGACCTATAACAGCCCCAACTCCTCCACCTTATCTTCTGCTGACCTATAACAGCCCCAACTCCTCCACCTTATCATCTGCTGACCTATAACAGCCCCAACTCCTCCACCTTATCTTCTGCTGACCTATAACAGCCCCACCTTATCTCTGCTGACCACCTCCACCTTATCTTCTGCTGACCTATAACAGCCCCAACTCCTCCACCTTATCTCTGCTGACCTATAACAGCCCCAACTCCTCCACCTTATCATCTGCTGACCTATAACAGCCCCAACAACTCTCCACCTTATCATGCTGACCTATAACAGCCCCACTCCTCCACCTTATCTTCTGCTGACCTATAACAGCCCCAACTCCTCCACCTTATCTTCTGCTGACCTATAACAGCCCCAACTCCTCCACCTTATCTTCTGCTGACCTATAACAGCCCCAACTCCTCCACCTTCTCATCTGCTGACCTATAACAGCCCCACTCCTCCACCTTCTCATCTGCTGACCTATAACAGCCCCACTCCTCCACCTTATCATCTGCTGACCTATAACAGCCCCAACTCCTCCACCTTATCATCTGCTGACCTATAACAGCCCCAACTCCTCCACCTTCTCGTCTGCTGACCTATAACAGCCCAACTCCTCCACCTTATCGTCTGCTAACCTATAACAGCCCAACTCCTCCACCTTATCGTCTGCTGACCTATAACAGCCCCAACTCCTCCATAACTCCTCCACCTTATCTTCTGCTGACCTATAACAGCCCCAACTCCTCCACCTTATCTTCTGCTGACCTATAACAGCCCCAACTCCTCCATAACTCCTCCACCTTATCTTCTGCTGACCTATAACAGCCCCAACTCCTCCACCTTATCTTCTGCTGACCTATAACAGCCCAACTCCTCCACCTTATCTTCTGCTGACCTATAACAGCCCCAACCCCTCCACCTTATCATCGGCTGACCTATAACAGCTGACCTATAACAGCCCAACTCCTCCACCTTATCTTCTGCTGACCTATAACAGCCCCAACTCCTCCACCTTATCTTCTGCTGACCTATAACAGCCCAACCCCTCCACCTTATCATCTGCTAACCTATAACAGCCCGACTCCTCCACCTTATCTTCTGCTGACCTATAACAGCCCCAACTCCTCCACCTTATCATCTGCTGACCTATAACAGCCCAACTCCTCCACCTTATCTTCTGCTGACCTATAACAGCCCAACTCCTCCACCTTATCTCTCCTATAACAGCCCCAACTCCTCCACCTTATCGTCTGCTGACCTATAACAGCCCCAACTCCTCCACCTTATCTTCTGCTGACCTATAACAGCCCCAACCCCTCCACCTTATCATCTGCTGACCTAAAACAGCACAACTCCTCCACCTTATCTTCAGCTGACCTATAACAGCCCCAACTCCTCCACCTTATCTTCTGCTGACCTATAACAGCCCCAACTCCTCCATAACTCCTCCACCTTATCATCTGCTAACCTATAACAGCCCCAACTCCTCCACCTTATCTTCTGCTGACCTATAACAGCCCCAACTCCTCCATAACTCCTCCACCTTATCATCTGCTAACCTATAACAGCCCCAACTCCTCCACCTTATCTTCTGCTAACCTATAACAGCCCAACTCCTCCACCTTATCTTCTGCTGACCTATAACAGCCCCAACTCCTCCACCTTATCTTCTGCTGAACTATAACAGCCCCAACTCCTCCACCTTATCTTCTGCTGACCTATAACAGCCCCAACTCCTCCACCTTATCTTCTGCTGAACTATAACAGCCCAACTCCTCCACCTTATCTTCTGCTGACCTATAACAGCCCCAACTCCTCCACCTTATCTTCTGCTGACCTATAACAGCCCCAACCCCTCCACCTTATCATCTGCTGACCTATAACAGCACAACTCCTCCACCTTATCTTCAGCTGACCTATAACAGCCCCAACTCCTCCATAACTCCTCCACCTTATCATCTGCTAACCTATAACAGCCCCAACTCCTCCACCTTATCTTCTGCTGACCTATAACAGCCCCAACTCCTCCATAACTCCTCCACCTTATCATCTGCTAACCTATAACAGCCCCAACTCCTCCACCTTATCTTCTGCTGACCTATAACAGCCCAACTCCTCCACCTTATCTTCTGCTGAACTATAACAGCCCCAACTCCTCCACCTTATCTTCTGCTGAACTATAACAGCCCAACTCCTCCACCTTATCGTCTGCTGACCTATAACAGCCCCAACTCCTCCACCTTATCTTCTGCTGACCTATAACAGCCCAACTCCTCCACCTTATCTTCTGCTGAACTATAACAGCCCAACTCCTCCACCTTATCTTCTGCTGAACTATAACAGCCCCAACTCCTCCACCTTATCGTCTGCTGACCTATAACATCCCAACTCCTCCACCTTATCTTCTGCTGAACTATAACAGCCCCAACTCCTCCACCTTATCGTCTGCTGACCTATAACAGCCCCAACTCCTCCACCTTATCATCTGCTAACCTATAACAGCCCCAACTCCTCCACCTTATCTTCTGCTGACCTATAACAGCCCCAACTCCTCCACCTTATCTTCTGCTGACCTATAACAGCCCAACTCCTCCACCTTATCTTCTGCTAACCTATAACAGCCCCAACTCCTCCACCTTATCTTCTGCTGACCTATAACAGCCCCAACTCCTCCACCTTATCTTCTGCTGACCTATAACAGCCCCAACTCCTCCACCTTATCTTCTGCTGACCTATAACAGCCCAACTCCTCCACCTTATCGTCTGCTGACCTATAACAGCCCCAACTCCTCCACCTTATCTTCTGCTAACCTATAACAGCCCCAACTCCTCCACCTTATCTTCTGCTGACCTATAACAGCCCAACTCCTCCACCTTATCTTCTGCTGACCTATAACAGCCCCAACTCCTCCACCTTATCTTCTGCTGACCTATAACAGCCCCAACTCCTCCATAACTCCTCCACCTTATCATCTGCTAACCTATAACAGCCCCAACTCCTCCACCTTATCTTCTGCTGACCTATAACAGCCCCAACTCCTCCACCTTATCATCTGCTGACCTATAACAGCCCCAACTCCTCCACCTTATCTTCTGCTGACCTATAACAGCCCCAACTCCTCCACCTTATCGTCTTCTTTGCAAACTGGAAACCATTTATCCGGAGGCTGCATTCATTGTAGCTGGGGATTTTAACAAAGCTAATCTGAAAACAAGACTCCCTAAATTTTATCAGCATATCGATTGCGCAACCAGGGGTGGTAAAACCTTGGATCATTGTTACTCTAACTTCCGCGACGCATATAAGGCCCTGCCCCGCCCCCCTTTCGGAAAAGCTGACCACGACTCCATTTTGTTGATCCCTGCCTACAGGCAGAAACTTAAACAAGAGGCTCCCACGCTGAGGTCTGTCCAACGCTGGTCAGACCAAGCTGACTCCACACTCCAAGACTGCTTCCATCACGTGGACTGGGACATGTTTCGTATTGCGTCAGATGAAAATATTGACGAATACGCTGATTCGGTGTGCGAGTTCATTAGAACGTGCGTCGAAGATGTCGTTCCCATAGCAACGATAAAAACATTCCCAAACCAGAAACCGTGGATTGATGGCAGCATTCGCGTGAAACTGAAAGCGCGAACCACTGCTTTTAATCAGGGCAAGGTGTCTGGTAACATGTCCGAATATAAACAATGCAGCTATTCCCTCCGCAAGGCTATTAAACAAGCTAAGCGTCAGTACAGGGACAAAGTGGAATCTCAATTCAATGGCTCAGACACAAGAGGCATGTGGCAGGGTCTACAGTCAATCACGGACTACAAGAAGAAACCCAGCCCAGTCACGGACCAGGATGTCTTGCTCCCAGGCAGACTAAATAACTTTTTGCCCGCTTTGAGGACAATACAGTGCCACTGACACGGCCTGCAACGAAAACATGCGGTCTCTCCTTCACTGCAGCCGAGGTGAGTAAGACATTTAAACGTGTTAACCCTCGCAAGGCTGCAGGCCCAGACGGCATCCCCAGCCGCGCCCTCAGAGCATGCGCAGACCAGCTGGCCGGTGTGTTTACGGACATATTCAATCAATCCCTATACCAGTCTGCTGTTCCCACATGCTTCAAGAGGGCCACCATTGTTCCTGTTCCCAAGAAAGCTAAGGTAACTGAGCTAAACGACTACCGCCCCGTAGCACTCACTTCCGTCATCATGAAGTGCTTTGAGAGACTAGTCAAGGACCATATCACCTCCACCCTACCTGACACCCTAGACCCACTCCAATTTGCTTACCGCCCAAATAGGTCCACAGACGATGCAATCTCAACCACACTGCACACTGCCCTAACCCACCTGGACAAGAGGAATACCTATGTGAGAATGCTGTTCATCGACTACAGCTCGGCATTCAACACCATAGTACCCTCCAAGCTCGTCATCAAGCTCGAGACCCTGGGTCTCGACCCCGCCCTGTGCAACTGGGTACTGGACTTCCTGACGGGCCGCCCCAGGTGGTGAGGGTAGGCAACAACATCTCCTCCCCGCTGATCCTCAACACGGGGCCCCACAAGGGTGCGTTCTGAGCCCTCTCCTGTACTCCCTGTTCACCCACGACTGCGTGGCCACGCACGCCTCCAACTCAATCATCAAGTTTGCGGACGACACAACAGTGGTAGGCTTGATTACCAACAACGACGAGACGGCCTACAGGGAGGAGGTGAGGGCCCTCGGAGTGTGGTGTCAGGAAAATAACCTCACACTCAACGTCAACAAAACTAAGGAGATGATTGTGGACTTCAGGAAACAGCAGAGGGAACACCCCCTATCCACATCGATGGAACAGTAGTGGAGAGGGTAGCAAGTTTTAAGTTCCTCGGCATACACATCACAGACAAACTGAATTGGTCCACTCACACTGACAGCGTCGTGAAGAAGGCGCAGCAGCGCCTCTTCAACCTCAGGAGGCTGAAGAAATTCGGCTTGTCACCAAAAGCACTCACGAACTTCTACAGATGCACAATCGAGAGCATCCTGGCGGGCTGTATCACCGCCTGGTACGGCAACTGCTCCGCCCTCAACCGTAAGGCTCTCCAGAGGGTAGTGAGGTCTGCACAACGCATCACCGGGGCAAACTACCTGCCCTCCAGGACACCTACACCACCCGATGTTACAGGAAGGCCATAAAGATCATCAAGGACATCAACCACCCGAACCACTGCCTGTTCACCCCGCTATCATCCAGAAGGCGAGGTCAGTACAGGTGCATCAAAGCTGGGACTGAGAGACTGAAAAACAGCTTCTATCTCAAGGCTATCAGACTGTTAAACAGCCACCATTGAGTGGCTGCTGCCAACACACTGTCATTGTCACTGACCCAACTCCAGCCACTTTAATAATGGGAATTGATGGGAAATGATGTAAATATATCACTAGCCACTTTAAACAATGCTACCTTATATAATGTTACTTACCCTACATTATTCATCTCATATGCATACGTATATACTGTACTCTACATCATCGACTGCATCCTTATGTAATACATGTATCACTAGCCACTTTAACTATGCCACTTTGTTTACTTTGTCTACATACTCATCTCATATGTATATACTGTACTCGATACCATCTACTGTATGCTGCTCTGCACCATCACTCACTCATATATCCTTATGTACATATTCTTTATCCCCTTACACTGTGTATAAGACAGTAGTTTTAGAATTGTTAGTTAGATTACTTGTTGGTTATCACTGCATTGTCGGAACTAGAAGCACAAGCATTTCGCTACACTCGCATTAACATCTGCTAACCATGTGTATGTGACAAATAAAATTGGATTTGATTTGATTTGATTTGCTGACCTATAACAGCCCCAACTCCTCCACCTTATCGTCTGCTGACCTATAACAGCCCGACTCCTCCACCTTATCGTCTGCTGACCTATAACAGCCCAACTCCTCCACCTTATCGTCTGCTGACCTATAACAGCCCAACTCCTCCAACTTATCTTGTTCACCTCTCTTTCTTCTTTCCCTTTTCTCCATCTGTCCATCTCCCTCCCCTGCATGCATCTACCTTGTCTTCATCCGCTCTCATTCTCTCTTTTACCTTCTAACACATCTCTCTCTTCCTCTCTCTCTCCCTCTCTCTCTCTCTCTCTCTCTCCCTCTCTCTCTCTCTCCTCTCTCCTCTTCTCTCTTGCTCTGGGTCTGATGGTCTCTCTCTGCGGCTCGGTAATAAGGGCCAGATGGAAAGGAGAGGGAGGAGGGGAAAAGGAGGAGGAGAGGAGGGTGTGCTGGGCCTGGTCTGATGGGTCCTGAGAACACAGGGAGCTGTCAGCCCTGTGGAGAGAGAGGAATTCTCATGTAATAAAATAGGGATTTATCACCACTCTACCACAGAGAAGAGAGAGAGAAGGAGAGGCACATAAGTAGAGAGAGGAAGAGAGAGAACTACAACATAGAAAGATACAGAATGAGAGAATATGTGAGAAAGCCACCTAGGCCCTATACCACAGTGACCAGATGAGAGAAGGCTGAAGGGAAATAGAGAGAGAGAGAATGACAGAAGGCTGAATAGAAACCTAGAGAATGAGAGGACTTATAACAGAGGGAAGGAATGAAAGAGAGAAATGGCGAGACAAGAGAGACATGAGGAAAGAGAGAACTACAGAACTACAAGAACCACATGTCCATCTAGATACCCCATGTTCATCTAGATACCCCATGTTCATCTAGATACCCCATGTTCATCTAGATACCCCATGTCCATCTAGATACCCCACGTCCATCTAGATACCCCATGTTCATCTAGATACCCCATGTCCATCTAGATACCCCACGTCCATCTAGATACCCCATGTCCATCTAGATACCCCACGTCCATCTAGATACCCCATGTCCATCTAGATACCCCATGTCCATCTAGATGCCTCACGTTCATCTAGATACCCCATGTTCGTCTTGATACCCCATGTACATCTAGATACCCCATGTTCATCTAGATACCCCATGTCCATCTAGATACCCCATGTCCATCCTGATACCCCATGTCCATCTAGATACCCCATGTCCATCTAGATACCCCATGTCCATCTAGATACCCCATGTCCATCTAGATACCCCATGTCCATCTAGATACCCCATGTCCATCCTGATACCCCATGTCCATCTAGATACCCCATGTCCATCTAGATACCCCATGTCCATCCTGATACCCCATGTCCATCTAGATACCCCATGTCCATCTAGATACCCCATGTCCATCTAGATACCCCATGCCCATCTAGATACCCCATGTTCATCTAGATACCCCATGTCCATCTAGATACCCCATGTCCATCTAGATGCCCCATGTCCATCTAGATACCCCATGTTCATCTAGATACCCCATGTCCATCTAGATACCCCATGTCCATCTAGATGCCTCACGTTCATCTAGATACCCCATGTCCATCCTGATACCCATGTCCATCTAGATGCCTCACGTTCATCTAGATACCCCATGTCCATCTAGATGCCCCATGTTCATCTAGATACCCAATGTCCATCTAGATACCCCATGTCCATCTAGATACCCCATGTCCATCCTGATACCCCATGTCCATCTAGATACCCCATGTCCATATAGATGCCCCATGTTCATCTAGATACCCCATGTCCATCCTGATAGCCCATGTTCATCTAGATACCCCAAGTCCATCTAGATACCCCATGTTCATCTAGATACCCCATGTCCATCTAGATGCCCCATGTTCATCTAGATACCCCATGTCCATCCTGATACCCCATGTTCATCTAGATACCCCAAGTCCATCTAGATACCCCATGTTCATCTAGATACCCCATGTCCATCCTGATACCCCATGTTCATCTAGATACCCCAAGTCCATCTAGATACCCCATGTCCATCTAGATACCCAATGTCCATCTAGATACCCCATGTCCATCTAGATACCCCATGTCCATCTAGATACCCAATGTCCATCTAGATACCCCATGTCCATCCTGATACCCCATGTCCATCCTGATACCCCATGTCCATCTAGATACCCCATGTCCATCTAGATGCCCCATGTCCATCTAGATACCCCATGTCCATCTAGATACCCCATGTCCATCTAGATACCCCATGTCCATCTAGATACCCCATGTCCATCTAGATACCCCATGTCCATCTAGATACCCCATGTCCATCTAGATGCCTCATGTCCATCTAGATACCCCATGTCCATCTAGATACCCCATGTCCATCTAGATACCCCATGTCCATCTAGATGCCCCATGTCCATCTAGATACCCCATGTCCATCTAGATACCCCATGTTCATCTAGATACCCCATGTCCATCTAGATACCCCATGTCCATCTAGATGCCTCACGTTCATCTAGATACCCCATGTTCATCTAGATACCCCATGTCCATCTAGATACCCCATGTCCATCTAGATACCCCATGTCCATCTAGATACCCCATGTCCATCTAGATACCCCATGTCCATCTAGATACCCCATGTCCATCTAGATACCCCATGTCCATCTAGATGCCCCATGTCCATCTAGATACCCCATGTCCATCTAGATACCCCATGTCCATCTAGATGCCCCAATGTCCATCTAGATACCCCATGTCCATCTAGATACCCCATGTCCATCTAGATACCCCATGTCCATCCTGATACCCCATGTCCATCTAGATACCCCATGTCCATCTAGATACCCCATGTCCATCCTGTCCATCTAGATACCCCATGTCCATCTAGATACCCCATGTCCATCTAGATACCCCATGTCCATCTAGATACCCCATGTTCATCTAGATACCCCATGTCCATCTAGATACCCCATGTCCATCTAGATGCCTCACGTTCATCTAGATACCCCATGTCCATCTAGATGCCCCATGTCCATCTAGATACCCCATGTCCATCTAGATACCCCATGTTCATCTAGATACCCCATGTCCATCTAGATACCCCATGTCCATCTAGATGCCTCACGTTCATCTAGATACCCCATGTTCATCTAGATACCCCATGTCCATCTAGATACCCCATGTCCATCTAGATACCCCATGTCCATCCTGATACCCCATGTCCATCTAGATACCCCATGTCCATCTAGATGCCCCAATGTCCATCTAGATGCCCCATGTCCATCTAGATACCCCATGTCCATCTAGATGCCCCATGTTCATCTAGATACCCCATGTCCATCCTGATACCCCATGTCCATCCTGATACCCCATGTCCATCTAGATACCCCATGTCCATCCTGATACCCCATGTCCATCCTGATACCCCATGTCCATCTAGATACCCCATGTCCATCTAGATACCCCATGTCCATCTAGATACCCCATGTCCATCTAGATACCCCATGTCCATCTAGATGCCCCATGTTCATCTAGATACCCCATGTCCATCCTGATACCCCATGTCCATCCTGATACCCCATGTCCATCTAGATACCCCATGTCCATCCTGATACCCCATGTCCATCCTGATACCCCCAATCTAACAATACTCTGGATTTATGAACAGGCAATCTACCAATAATCTGGATTTACCAATGCCCAGAAAGCACACCAATATCTCTACCTGTACATGACCATCTGATCATTTATCACTCCAGTGTTAATCTGCAATATTGTAATTATTCGCCTACCTCCTCATGCCTTTTGCACACAATGTATATAGACTCTCCTTTTTTCTACTGTGTTATTGACTTGTTTATTGTTTACTCCATGTGTAACTCTGTGTTGTCTGTTCACACTGCTATGATTTATCTTGGCCAGGTCGCAGTTTCAAATGAGAACTTGTTCTCAACTAGCCTACCTGGTTAAATAAAGGTGAAATAAAATAAAATAAATAAAAACACTCCAGATTGAATTGACGAACACACCCGAAATCGTTAAATGTTTAGTTAGTCATTTGTTAATAAACTAACAAGCTGTCAAGAGGTTGCATAGCAACCAACAATCAACTTCCGGTAGACAGACGAAGCTCTAGTACGCTGAACTGAAACAATACAGTGAGTTTACAGTATACTAAAATGAACTAAAAGTACACGGCGTGTAGTATATAATCATTAAGGGCGGTGCACAACTGGCCCAGCGTCGTCTGGGTTTGACCGGGGCAGGCCGTCATTGTAAATAAGAATTTGTTCTTAACTGCCTAGTTAAATAAAACTACCTATTTAAATAAAACCTTAAAAATATATATATATATATATATTAATAATGAAGTATGTAGTATACAGTATGTTAGTATGGGTATTGGAACACAGATATTGATCCTGCTCTGTGGAATACACCTCAGGACGGTTGAGAGCCACACACTGAGCTTTGTTCCAAAGATGAAATAAACCCAACCAATGAGGCTAACATATCAATCAGACCATGTTTATTTTATGGAACATTTATTTTTCGACAGGGAGTCATGCTGAGGCCAAGGTCTCTTTTCCAGATGAGCCCTTTACAATATATATACTTATCAATACACGAAAAAGAAAACGTAGGAAACAAACCCACTCAATGTCTACTGAGATCGCAACGCGCAACACTGAGTTGCGTTCAGAGAGCAAAGTGTTAAACAACGAGGCTGAACCTCTTCCGACTGGCCAGAATGAAGGTGCTAAAATAGACGCTCCTCTGCTCACAATAGCCGGTGTAATTGAATCCAGAATGTGGAGGATTTGATAGATTGACCCTGTAGGAATGTTGAGGTCATAAATGTTCAGTATGTTTTGGTCCGTGTGTGTGTGTGTGTGTGTGTGTGTGTGTGTGTGTGGGGGGGTGTGTGTGTGTGTGTGTGTGTGTGTGTGTGTGTGTGTGCGTGCGTGCGTGCGTGCGTGCGTGCGTGCGTGCGTGCGTGTGTGCGTGCGTGCGTGCGTGCGTGTGTGTGCGTGTGTGTGTGTGTGCCTACAGCACTGTAGATACAGCACCTGACATTTAATAGCACGGAGTCAGTAAGGTCATGAGTCGTAGATTTGTCATGACATGATGGACTTTCAGAGTTGTGTTATGATGGTAAGTTCACACACTCACACACACCTGCTGTTCCATACCTCCCCTCTGCTAGATAAAATAGGCTATAAATCTGTCTGCTGTATGTAGCTAGCTTCACCAACACGTACATGCTGGTTTACATTAAAGGGGTAAACCTCATAGCCTGGGTCCCAAATGGCAACCTATTCCCTATATGATACATTACATGTTACCAGACCCTATGGGCCCTGGTACATAGGGGTCTGGGAATAGGGTGTCATTTCAGACATAACGAGAGAAGAAGAGATGCCTTCAGCATTACCAAGATATATTCCATGTTGAAGCACCAACGAGAGCAGTAGAGATGACGATAGCATTACCAAGATATATTCCATGTTGAAGCACCAACGAGAGCAGTAGAGATGATGATAGCATTACTAAGATATATTCCATGTTGAAGCACCAGCGAGAGCAGTAGAGATGACGATAGCATTACCAAGATATATTCCATGTTGAAGCACCAACGAGAGCAGTAGAGATGACGGTAGCATTACCAAGATATTTTCCATGTTGAAACACCAGCGAGAGCAGTATAGATGACGATAGCATTACCAAGATATATTCCATGTTGAAGCACCAGCGAGAGCAGTAGAGATGACGATAGCATTACCAAGATATATTCCATGTTGAAGCACCAACGAGAGCAGTAGAGATGACGGTAGCATTACCAAGATATTTTCCATGTTGAAGCACCAGCGAGAGCAGTATAGATGACGATAGCATTACCAAGATATATTCCATGTTGAAGCACCAGTGAGAGCAGTAGAGATGACGATAGCATTACCAAGATATATTCCATGTTGAAGCACCAACGAGAGCAGTAGAGATGACGATAGCATTACCAAGATATTTTCCATGTTGAAGCACCAGCGAGAGCAGTAGAGATGACAATAGCATTACCAAGATATATTCCATGTTGAAGCACCAACGAGAGCAGTATAGATGACAATAGCATTACCAAGATATATTCCATGTTGAAGCACCAACGAGAGCAGTAGAGATGACGATAGCATTACCAAGATATATTCCATGTTGAAGCACCAACGAGAGCAGTATAGATGACAATAGCATTACCAAGATATATTCCATGTTGAAGCACCAACGAGAGCAGTAGAGATGACGATAGCATTACTAAGATATATTCCATGTTGAAGCACCAACGAGAGCAGTATAGATGACGATAGCATTACTAAGATATATTCCATGTTGAAGCACCAACGAGAGCAGTATAGATGACGATAGCATTACTAAGATATATTCCATGTTGAAGCACCAACGAGAGCAGTATAGATGACGATAGCATTACTAAGATATATTCCATGTTGAAGCACCAACGAGAGCAGTATAGATGACGATAGCATTACTAAGATATATTCCATGTTGAAGCACCAACGAGAGCAGTATAGATGACGATAGCATTACTAAGATATATTCCATGTTGAAGCACCAGCGAGAGCAGTAGAGATGCCTTCAGCATTACCCACCATATTCCCATGGGTGTGCAGTGTGATGGTACCCTTCAGGATCAGCGTTCTCCAACATGTTCAACCAATGGTGTGGGACCGTTGTGGACATTAGAGTCTCTAAGTTACATATTATTTGTTGTAGTGAACGATCACTTTAAGAAATAGGGAGTGTGACCCAAATGGCACCCTTTTCCCTACATAGTGCACTACTTTAGGACAGAGCTACAGATGGAGGATCTTAATTTGAGCCAGTTTGCTACATCAGGGATATAACTCTGCAGCAACGGGATATGTGAATTATTATGTGGATTATTATTATTATATCGGTTGGCTAGGTTACGACGATCAATTAATATATGTTTACTGTATCAGCTAAAAGAAGACTCATTTAGATTTTTCCCAGCCTGCTCTAGTCTGCTGGCAACGTCTCTCAGCAGACGTTTTGGGGTTACGACCTGCAGTTTATATAATATCGCTGTTTGATTACGTCAAGCTTTGATTGACCTTACTAACTCTGTGCTATTAAATGGTAGGTCCTATATTACCAGCGCTGAGGAAGAGAAACACACAGTCACACACACACACATACTAACCCCAATCCAGCCCAGAAACTAGGGGGCACCGCAAGGTCAACTCAACGTAAACAGAGTGCCGTCTCACGATTTATGAAGTCAGCCACCACTAAAACAAGAGGCCTACTTTGGTTGGTAATTAGGCCCAGACATGGGGGTATGGTGGGCTGGGGGTATGGTGTTTTCTCTGTCGTCTGTCACTGGGCTGGGGGGTATGCTGGGCTGGGGGTATGCTGGGCTGGGGGGTATGCTGGCTGGGGGTATGCTGGGCTGGAGGGTATGCTGGGCTGGGGGGTATGCTGGCTGTGGGGTATGCTGGCTGGGGGGTACACTGGCTGTGGGGTATGCTGGGCTGGGGGGTATGCTGGCTGGGGGTATGCTGGGCTGGGGGTATGCTGGGCTGGGGGGTGTGCAGACCCCAGGTTAAAACAGGCTGGGGGTATGCTGGCTGGGGGTGTGCTGCCTGGGGGTATGCTGGCTGGGGGGTATGCTGGGCTAGGGGTATGCTGGGCTGTGGGGTATGCTGGCTGTGGGGTATGCTGGTTGTGGGGTATGGATAAAACAGGGCCCTCTATTTTTTTATTTAGTTTACCTTTAATTAACTTGGCAAGTCAGTTAAGAACTAATTCTTATTTTCAATGACGGCCTAGGAACAGTGGGTTAACTGCCTTGTTCAGGGGCAGAACGACAGATTTCTTTACCTTAACAGCTTGGTAATTTGATCTTGAAACCTTTCGGTTACTAGTCCAACGCTCTAACCACTAGGCTACCTTCCACCCCAGACCCCAGGATAGGGCCCTCTATCCCCAGACCCCAGGTTAAAACAGGGCCCTCTATCCCCAGACCCCAGGATAGGGCCCTCTATCCCCAGACCCCAGGTTAAAACAGGGCCCTCTATCCCCAGACCCCAGGTTAACACAGGGCCCTATCCCCAGAGCCCAGGTTAAAACAGGGCCCTCTATCCCAGACCCCAGGTTAAAACAGGGCCCTCTATCCCCAGACCCCAGGTTAAAACAGGGCCCTCTATCCCAGACCCCAGGTTAAAACAGGGCCCTCTATCCCAGACCCCAGGTTAAAACTGGGCCCTCTATCCCAGACCCCAGGTTAAAACAGGGCCCTCTATCCCCAGACCCCAGGTTAAAACAGGGCCCTCTATCCCCAGACCCCAGGTTAACACAGGGCCCTCTATCCCCAGAGCCCAGGTTAAAACAGGGCCCTCTATCCCAGACCCCAGGTTAAAACAGGGCCCTCTATCCCCAGACCCCAGGTTAAAACAGGGCCCTCTATCCCAGACCCCAGGTTAAAACAGGGCCCTCTATCCCAGACCCCAGGTTAAAACAGGGCCCTCTATCCCCAGACCCCAGGTTAAAACAGGGCCCTCTATCCCAGACCCCAGGTTAAAACAGGGCCCTCTATCCCCAGACCCCAGGTTAAAACAGGGCCCTCTATCTCCAGACCCCAGTTTAAAACAGGGCCCTCTATCCCCAGACCCCAGGTTAAAACAGGGCCCTCTATCCCCAGACCCCAGGTTAAAACAGGGCCCTCTATCCCCAGACCCCAGGTTAAAACAGGGCCCTCTATCCCCAGACCCCAGGTTAAAACAGGGCCCTCTATCCCCAGACCCCAGGTTAAAACAGGGCCCTCTATCCCCAGACCCCAGGTTAAAACAGGGCCCTCTATCCCCAGACCCCGGACCAGACGCATAAATATTTCCCTTTCTATTTTCCAAAATAGCTTTTAAGTTTTATGGCCCTAATATTAAGTGCATATGTTTTACAAGACATTGTGTCCTCTGCCTAACCCCTGGGTTCACCGCTAGGTCCGCTTTCTGCTTCTACTATGAAGGAGAGAAGGGAGAGGAGGAACAAGTGAAGGGAAAAGAAGGGAGGGAAGGAGAGAAGGATAAGGTTTGACTGGAGGTCCCCAGAGGCCGCTGTTAGCACCCCTGGCCTTGGCCCCCCTCTCCTCTCTGTTCTCTCTACTCCCTCTGTGCCTCCCCCTCTCCCCCTCCTCTCTGTTCTCTATACTCCCTCTATGCTTCCCCCTCTCCCTCTCCTCTCTGTTCTCTAAACTCCCTCTATGCTTCCCCCTCTCCCTCTCCCTCTCCTCTCTGTTCTCTCTACTCCCTCTATGCTTCCCTCTCCCTCTCCTCTCTGTTCTCTCTACTCCCTCTATGCTTCCCCCTCTCCCTCTCCCTCTCCTCTCTGTTCTCTCTACTCCCTCTATGCTTCCCCCTCTCCCTCTCCTCTCTGTTCTCTCTACTCCCTCTATGCTTCCCTCTCCCTCTCCCTCTCCTCTCTGTTCTCTCTACTCCCTCTATGCTTCCCTCTCCTCTCCTCTCTGTTCTCTCTACTCCCTCTATGCTTCCCCCTCTCCTTCTCCTCTCTGTTCTCTCTACTCCCTCTATGCTTCCCCTCTCCCTCTCCTCTCTGTTCTCTCTACTCCCTCTATGCTTCCCCCTCTCCCTCTCCTCTCTGTTCTCTCTACTCCCTCTATGCTTCCCTCCCCCTCTCCTCTCTGTTCTCTCTACTCCCTCTATGCTTCCCTCTCCCTCTCCTCTCTGTTCTCTCTACTCCCTCTATGCTTCCCTCTCCCTCTACCAAATTTCGCATCACTAGTTAGTGAGTCACGAAAATGTCATTTTGATTTGAGGATGAAAAACAAATACATCTCTTTTTTTTACGAACAATTTTATTGAACCGTTTTCTTCTTTAATTTAAATGTCCTTCACTAACTCTATTTTTCATCCTTCAATCACTGCAATCAAGAGAATACACTAGACTCTTTTTCATTCGAGTCCAAGTGTACTGTCCTAGTCCAGATATCAGATAGCATAGCCTCCCGTGAAATACTGCACAATAAAATCCCCTTCCATATATCTCTCCCTCCCAAGCTCTACTTGAGATGCATTCTCTTGTCTGCTGTCTTCAGATTGAGTTCCAAAGCAGTGGTGAGTTACTGCTCACAGTCCGCCAGCCCCACGCATCACGATTTATCACCGTGGAAACTCACTCTGAATGGAGGGAGGAAAGGTCTGAGCTGAAAGAGAAGGGAGGAGAGGAAGAGGTGGGGAGTGGAGTGGAGTGGAGGAGAGAGGAGGGAGGAGAGGAAGAGGAAGAGGTGGGGAGTGGAGTGGAGGAGAGAGAGGGAGGAGAGGAAGAGGTGGAGAGTGGAGTGGAGGAGAGAGAAGGGAGGAGAGGAAGAGGTGGAGAGTGGAGTGGAGGAGAGAGAAGGGAGGAGAGGAAGAGGTGGGGAGTGGAGTGGAGGAGAGAGAAGGGAGGAGAGGAAGAGGTGGGGAGTGGAGTGGAGAGAGAAGAGAGGAGAGGAAGAGGTGGGGAGTGGAGTGGAGAGAGAAGAGAGGAGAGGAAGAGGTGGGGAGTGGAGTGGAGGAGAGAGAAGGGAGGAGAGGAAGAGGTGGGGAGTGGAGTGGAGAGAGAAGAGAGGAGAGGAAGAGGTGGGGAGTGAGGTGGAGTGGAGAGAGAAGGGAGGAGGGGAAGAGGTGGGGAGTGGAGTGGAGTGGAGTGGAGGAGAGAGAAGGGAGGAGAGGAAGAGGTGGGGAGTGGAGTGGAGTGGAGAGAGAAGGGAGGAGAGGAAGAGGTGGGGAGTGAGGTGGAGTGGAGAGAGAAGGGAGGAGGGGAAGAGGTGGGGAGTGGAGTGGAGGAGAGAGAAGGGAGGAGGGGAAGAGGTGGGGAGTGGAGTGGAGTGGAGGAGAGAGAAGGGAGGGGGAAGAGGTGGGGAGTGGAGTGGAGGAGAGAGAAGGGAGGAGAGGAAGAGGTGGGGAGTGGAGTGGAGAGAGAAGGGAGGAGAGGAAGAGGTGGGGAGTGGAGTGGAGAGAGAAGGGATGGAGGAGGGGAAGAGGTGGGGAGTGGAGTGGAGAGAGAACGGAGGGAGGAGGGGAAGAGGTGGGGAGTGGAGTGGAGAGAGAAGGGAGGAGAGGAAGAGGTGGGGAGTGGAGTGGAGGAGAGAGAAGGGAGGAGAGGAAGAGGTGGGGAGTGGAGTGGAGTGGAGGAGAGAGAAGGGAGGAGAGTGGAAGAGAGGAGGAAGTGAGAGGCGGGCGGGAAGAGAATGGAAGAGAGTGAAGGAGAGGAGAAGAGGAGAAGAGGGGGAGAGAAGGATGAGGAGGATAGAAGAGAGAGCAGGAGAAGAGTGAGGAACGAGGAGGTTGAGGAGGGGTATAAGGAGACTTGAGCTAGTCACTGAGAGAGAAGGAAGGAGAGGAGGAGAGGAAAGGAGAGAGGAGGAGAAGAGTGAGGAAGAGGACGTTGAGGATGGGTAAGGAGACTTGAGCTAGTCACTGAGAGAGAAGGAATGAGAGGAGGAAAGGAGAGAGGAAGAGAAGAGTGAGGATTAGGAGACTAGTAACACGGGGCCCTGTGGTCCTGCCCCACCCAGGGACAAATTGATGTCAAGTCGTGCTGTCCATCAGGATTAAAGGTCTGTTTGCTCTCTGCTCACGTGGATTTGGGGACAAAACACTTTCGGGTCCCCTCACTTCCTTCCCACAAAGAAGTATCTGGAGTGGGCTGTGTTAACACACGGGGCAGGAAGGACTAATCTCAGCTGCTCATCTGAACACACAGGTCACATAGCGAGGGGGGGACGGACTTTTTGGCTTCCTTCTTCTTTATCCCTTGTGGGCTTTTACAAGCTTGTTTGATTTGGGGCCTGGGATGAACATCCTTAGGGAGACCTATCACACACACACACACACACACACACACACACACACACACACACACACACACACACACACACACACACACACACACACACACACACACACACACACACACACCCTTGGGGAGGGAGATATCAAAGGCTTAAATCCATTTGTTTTGTTCTTCTCCTGGGGGACCGTGTCTTCACCTCCCTAATCCACTGGACTCCACTTCCCCTCTCCTCTTTCCTTACATCCTTCAATACACTTTTCTGCAACTTTCTTTCTCTTTCTGCACTTTGCAGCCGTCCTCCTCGGATCATGTGTATCTTTTCACATCCCTCACTTATTCTCTCCCTCTTTTCCGATACCCCTCACTTTTCAACTCTTCTCCATTCATATCTTACCTCTCGCACCTTTCTCTCTTTTTTTCACCCTCCGGTGAGAGCAAGGACTAAAGAGAAATCTGCAACAGAACGACAACCCCCCCAAAAAACAAGCCAAAACAAAGAAAAACAAAATGGCCTCCTCCAAACTGAAATACGCAACAACAACATTGCTTCTTCAACTACGATATTGTGATATCCCTCCTGCAGCTCGTAAATCGGTTATGCTGAATACAGGCAGGCATGTTTAAGGAAGGCCGTGTACATAATTCCACATCAAATAAAACACATAGCAGTTGATTGGTAGACATAAACATTGACTGGGGCTGTAGCACAGTTTAACGCTCGGCCACAACTCATCGCTAGAGTTAACGGTGACGGAGCTGGGAGGCAGACACCAAGGTCTGGTGATGCCGTACCAGGAGGGAGGGAGGGAGGGAGGGGGAGGCAGACACCAAGGTCTGGTGATGCCGTACCAGGAGGGAGGGAGGGAGGGAGGGAGGGGGGGGAGGCAGACACCAAGGTCTGGTGATGCCGTACCAGGAGGGAGGGAGGGGGAGGGGGGAGGCAGACACCAAGGTCTGGTGATGCCGTACCAGGAGGGAGGGAGGGAGGGAGGGGGGAGGCAGACACCAAGGTCTGGTGATGCCGTACCAGGAGGGAGGGAGGGAGGGAGGGGGGAGGCAGACACCAAGGTCTGGTGATGCCGTACCAGGAGGGAGGGAGGGAGGGAGGGGGGAGGCAGACACCAAGGTCTGGTGATGCCGTACCAGGAGGGAGGGGGAGGGAGGGGGAGGCAGAGGGGTGATGCCGGGGTCTGGTGATGGGAGGGAGGGAGGGAGGAGGGGGGGAGGCAGACACCAAGGTCTGGTGATGCCGTACCAGGAGGGAGGGAGGGAGGGAGGGGGTGAGGGAGGGAGGGAGGGAGGGGGAGGGGGCAGACACCAAGGTCTGGTGATGCCGTACCAGGAGGGAGGGAGGGGGGGGAGGCAGACACCAAGGTCTGGTGATGCCGTACCAGGAGGGAGGGAGGGAGGGAGGGGGGGGAGGCAGACACCAAGGTCTGGTGATGCCGTCTGGTGATGCCAGGAGGGAGGGAGGGAGGGAGGGGGGGGGAGGCAGACACCAAGGTCTGGTGATGCCGTACCAGGAGGGAGGGAGGGAGGGAGGGAGGGGCAGACACCAAGGTCTGGTGATGCCGTACCAGGAGGGAGGGGGAGGGAGGGGGGCAGGGTGATGGGAGGGAGGGAGACACCAAGGTCTGGTGATGCCGTACCAGGAGGGAGGGAGGGAGGGAGGGGGGAGGCAGACACCAAGGTCTGGTGATGCTGTACCAGGAGGGAGGGAGGGAGGGAGGGGGGAGGCAGACACCAAGGTCTGGTGATGCCGTACCAGGAGGGAGGGAGGGAGGGAGGGAGGGGGGGAGGGAGGGAGACACCAAGGTCTGGTGATGCCGGAGGGAGGGAGGGAGGGGAGGGGGGGCACCAGACACACTCAGGTTCAAACGAGACAGAGAGAGAGAGACACTGGCCTGCACGGGGGGGGAGGGAATGCAAACAAAATGCCAGGACTTCTTGGACAGTCCCATTTCCACTGATATTGACCTGGTTTTTTTTTTGACAGAACATTATGTGGTGAGAATGAGGCCAATCAAATAGTTATTCAAATAATTCAACATATTTGTCCCTAGCAGTGCTATGAACCTCAAATAAATGAGTAAATAATGTATACAGGTCACAACTGTGTCATTACCACATTTGCAGTGTAATTGTGTACAGTAAATACCCAGTAAGGTGACGTCTTACCAAAACAACAGAATAGTAATGACTGAATATTACGCTCACACACAACACAGACATGCACCCGCCCACACACACACACACACCCTCACACACACATACAGACACCCACCCTCACACACACACCACACCCTCACACACACACACAGACACACACACACACCCACCCTCACACACACACACCCACCCTCACACACACACACAGACACACACACACACACACCCACACACACACCCTCCCACCCTCCCACACACCCACCCTCACACACACACACCCTCCATCACACAAACACACACCCACCCACCCACCCACCCACTCACACCACCCTCACACACACACACACACCCACCCTCACACACACACCCACCCATCATAGAACCGTGTACTCCAGCTGTACACTTAAAGGGTGTATCCACTCAGGTTACCCACTCATACAACTGCTTATTATTTACCTTGAAATTGTGCTTCCCTCGTTGACACTCCATTTAGTGCCAGTGACCCTGCTTATCCCGACCCTAATAAATTAAACTGTGTTTGAGTGTTAGGTTTTCGTCCCGAATGGCACCCTGTACCCTACAGAGTGCACTACTTTTGACCAGATCCCTATGGGAATCCCTATGGGCCCTGGTCAATAGGAGTGCACTACATAGGGAACAAGGTGTAATTTGGGATGCAGTTTAACACTAACATTCCTTGGGTTCATCCATCACACAGTTTAACAATAGTCTCAACCTCAGCTGTTCCACGCAACGCTAAAAGCTTTTTATGGGACTGTGTGTGTGTGTGTGTGTGTGTGTGTGTGTGTGTGTGCGTGCGTGCGTGCGTGCGTGCGTGCGTGCGTGCGTGCGTGTGTGTGTGTGCGTGCGTGCGTGTGTGTGTCTTATCCACTCTTATCTGATGGATTTGTTTCATATCTGAGCGGGAGAGATTTCAGCCCGAACATAAACAACCCTAGTACTCAGTGGATGTTAGCTAGGTGGCACAACTTTGAATTCCTCTTGTAATGTTTAGGCGTTGTGTTTCAAGCTCTCACCGTGTCCTCTATCCAATCCAATTACTTCTCAGCTACATTAAACAGTGTTAAAATGACAATGGCTCGTCGATGAAAAATGGCCTCATATTTTTTTTTTCACTCTTTCCTGCAGTGCTGCATTATTTAAACACACTCAGCTGGAGAGGGAGGGAGGGAGGGAGGGAGGGAGGAACGGAGGGAGGTAGGGGAGGGAGGGAGGGAGGGAGGGAGGGGGAGGGAGGGAGGGGGATATATATATAGAGAGACACATAGAGAGAAACACAGAGAGAGAGAACACAGAGAGAGAGAGAGAGAGAGAGAGAGAGAGAGAGAGAGAGAGAGAGAGAAACTGAAACAGAGAGAGCAGGAGACTCATCCAGTCCAAGGTGACAAGTGACAGCTCCATTGATGTCGAGCGCCTCTGTCCTGCGTCCTGCCTGTCTGTCATTGTCTCACGGCCACATCAGACATTTGCATAACAAGCTGTCCCTCCAACGAGACGCCCTGCCGCCACAACGACGCCGCCCCTGGCAGCTGTCCTGCTCGCGCGGGAAGAAGTTGAAGATTCATAGGACGTACTTGGCGGTCTTTCTTTCTCTCTCTTTCTAATTCTCATATTTTTCTTCCATTCTCTCTCATATTCCATCAAGTTGCTGTTGTTCACACCTTACATTATAGGATATTTGATATTGATTAAAACATGTTGAGGAGTTGATTCCTACAAGTGCCATAATATATTAATAATATATGTATCAACTGTTGCCTACTTTGAACAAATGGATCTGGAAATATTTTTCAATTATGGAACATTACAAAACAATATTTCTTACTAAAGTGGAAGTGGCCAATAAGAACAAGTGTTCAGCTTCAGACAGTTCCAGCTTGTCTCGTTCTCTGACTAGATGTAGCTCACTTCACATCCAGTACAAACACATCTGACGGAAGGCCCTCCCTGATCCTCATATTCCATTAGAAATAGTAAGTGTGTGTTGGGCTCCCTGCCGCTTGACTTCACGGCAGAAACGTCTTCATCAGGGAGAGTATTATTCAACAACATGGCTTTCTGCATGGGAACGTCCCCCCGTGTGCTACATAGACTCAAAACAAACACACACACATATCCCCCTGTGCTCCATATACTCTGTCCCTGTGTCCCAAAATGGCACCCTATTCCCTATGTAGTGCGCTACTTTTAACCAGAGCTCTATGGGTCACGGTCATAAGTAGTGCACTATTTAAAGAAGAGGGTTCCATTTGGAACGCAACCTCACTGCCTGCCTGCCTCTCTGATAGACTACATTGCGTCTTATAAACTGTCCATGGTCCATAAATCGTGCCGAGGCGAGCCCAGCACTGCACAGTGCGTCTCCTCTGGGAGAGTTAGCTTTAGGAGCCCCTCTTTGTCTCCCCTGGCTAAGATTTGCTTAGTAAATCGCGCGGTGCGATCCCTGGGAATGGGAGGGAGAAGACAGCCGGGGGGGGCAGAGGAGAAATAATAAAGTGTTTTTAGGCCCCTCTATGGTGATGCCTTTTCAGCACACAAATCCTCTAGTCGTGGGGCCTGTTGTGGATAATATTGGTATTTTCAAACTTTAGATGTACGATACTTATTCGTCAGAGGTACATTAGAAGAAGAAGCCTTCCACATTACAGACGGTGATACATTTGTTCTCATTGTATTGTGGATACATTTCACTGCATCGCTGATGAAGAAACACGCTGGTTAGGAACTATTTGTTTTGATGGCAGCATATCCAGAGTCCCATCAGGTGTCTGTGTCTCTGATTGGTCCAGCAGCTCAAGACAGGCACTGATTGGCAGTGTTGAATAAACAGACCTGCTCCTGACCTTGTGACTGGGGGCCACATGGGTGAGAGAGAGAGAGAGATGGAGAGAGAGAGAGAGGGAGAGAGAGGGAGAGACAGAGAGAGAGATAGAGAGGGAGATAGAGAGAGAGAGAGAGAGAGAGAGAGAGAGAGAGAGAGAGAGAGAGACAGAGAGAGAGATAGAGAGAGAGAGAGAGAGAGAGAGAGAGAGAGAGAGAGAGAGAGAGAGAGAGAGAGAGAGAGAGAGAGAGAGAGAGAGAGAGAGAGAGAGAGCGAGAGCGAGAGAGAGAGAGAGAGAGAGAGAGAGAGAGAGAGAGAGAGAGAGAGAGAGAGAGAGAGAGAGAGAGAGAGAGAGAGAGAGAGAGAGTGAGAGAGAGAGAGAGAGAGAGAGAGAGAGAGAGAGAGAGAGAGAGGGAGAAAGAGAGAGAGAGAGAAGAGAGAGAGAGAGAGAGAGAGAGAGAGAGAGAGAGAGGGAGAAAGAGAGAGAGAGATAGAGAGATAGAGAGAGAGAGAGAGAGAGAGAGAGGGGGAAAGAGAGAGAGAGAGAGGGAGCGAGAGATTGTTACAACACTGTATATAGACATCTTTATTCTTTTGGAACTTCTGTGAGTGTAATGTTACTGTTAATTAGTATTGTTTATTTCACTTTTGTTTATTATCTATTTCACTTGCTTTGTCAATGTTAACATATATTTCTCATGCCGATAAAGCCCCTTGAATTGAATTGAGAGAGAGAGAGAGAGAGAGAGAGAGAGAGAGAGAGAGAGAGAGAGAGAGAGAGAGAGAGAGAGAGAGAGAGAGAGAGAGAGAGAGACTCTGATTAATCACAACACAGTGAGGAAGAGACCAAACTGTTGGAGTCATTATTTGATGGATCATTCTCTGAATATGTAAAACACAGGAGTTGACAGACATGAACTGGAGGAGTAGTTGAGTCTTGCTGTGAACTACATTTATTTCATCAAATGACTGAAAAACACTTTACAAACGATGGTGAGTCAGAGTGTAGAGAATAAATACATCAAGCAGTCAGACAGTCTCCCTGAAATGGTTCTGATTGGACAATAACTGCATCCATCCTTGACATGATTCTGGGGCTCTGTAGAAAAGCAGGCAAATATGTAACAATAGCTAAGGAGGAATCTGTCAGAAATGGCGCCCTATTGCCTACCATATATAGTGTCATACTTTTGACCAGAACCCTATCAGCCTTGGTCAAAAGTAATGTACAATATAGTGATTAGGGTGCCATTTCAGACGCAGCTGGTGTCTTGCTGTGTGATAAACACGCAGGGCGTGAAGGTGGAAACGCGTCCTCGCGGCGCCGCAGATTGACAAGGTGAGAGCGCTTCTCGCTGACATTTTCTTAACCCATCACTGACGTGCGACTGATGAATTATGCTGCTGTACAGGGTGAGATGCGTGCGTGAGTGTTAGTAGTGGTTTTATCCAGAGAATAAACAATTATTGTTTTTAAACACAACACATTAACAAACAGTTACTCCATTTTCGTTTGAGACATTGCTAAACAGTATTTTTAGGTTTAAATGTCCAGACTCGAAGACATAGATACGTATCTTTAGGCCAGACAAAATATCCGCTTTTTGGAGACTTGACAAATATGCAGCAATGAATGTGCTTTGCTTGGATATTAGATCAATCTGTCCACGCGCACTGAAGACGAGGCATTAGAAGAATGTGTGAAGCATCCGTATTAACCCCTGATAAAGATGGGAAGACACATATTGACCTCTCTAACTCGCTATTTTACGCTAATCTAGCCCATTATACGTCAAGTGGCGCCTTTGGTGGCACATTTAAGCATGGACCGACAGTTGTAATGACCACGTTATGTGCTGGTATGTTACAAACTTTGGATTCCCATACATCTTGAAAATACTAATTCTCAATTAATCATGACTTTCCCCCTAACAACACTATTTTACATCCAATGACAAAACTGCAGATGTAAAAGTCAGGAATGATACATATTTTGGGCAAGTTAATTAATAAATAAACGACTAGAAGACGTGTCTTCAGGCCTGAGCTTTACCACCATTGTACCATGGCTGGAATTAATCTCTGTCCTGTCTCCATATGCATCCTGCGCTGTTTACTGACGCGGCCAGTTCTGCTCCTAGGATGGAATCTGTACAAACTTTCAAGCCTGCGGAGGGATACAGTTTAATGAAAGGCATAACTTTACCGGCGCAGTTATCCATTAGCTAATAAAGTAGTGAAGGAAGGCGTCAGTAAATCAAGCACTTGAGTTTATAGATTTGACAGAGAGTATATGTTTTCCAGCTGGGTGAGACCGACAAAAAATTCACACAAACAACTTTGAAGGTCTCGAATTCCCCTCAATCTGAGTGAGAGCTTATGTTTTGCTATTAGATATACGGAAGTAACGGTCTGACAATATGATAACAACCATATTAGTAACAATTCATACTTTTAACAATACTACTACTACTAATAATAATAATAATATTTTATTTTAATACAGAATAATACTTGGTGAAAGATGTGATTAGAATATGTTTAATAATGCCTATGTTAATATTAAATGTTATTATGTTATGTTATCTTATGTTAATATTAAATGCGAAAAGCCTACAATGATAATCATCATCATAATAATAATTGGCTAATAATAATCATAAACATAATAATATGGCCTATGATGTAATAAAAGTAAAATCACCATTAAAGTGTACTGCAAAACCTTTGAATCCATTATAATAGCTTCATGGCAAGCTCTTTGGGTCAAAAATAAGATGCTCAAGGTCTTTCTAGTACGACCTTGAAGATGACTGGTTTAGTTAGACTAATGTGGACAGTTTTTTTTATCCATAGCCTAACCCGGTCTCCCATCCACCCCACTACAAACAATGGTCTCTCTATCATTTTACTGAGTCTTAACGTGAGACTTCTACCGCTCCTAATCTCTTTGCAATCTCATACCTTGGCAGGGAGTCTGAAAGCCAGTGTGTGTGTGTGTGTGTGTGTGTGTGCGAGCGTGTGCGTGTGCGTGCGTGTGTGCGAGCGGCACTGTAGACCACACTGTACTCTCTACGGCACAGGCTTGGTTTCCCTTTCTGCGTTCCACATTGCACCCTATTCCCTATATAATCCATTACTTATGACCAGAGCTACATAGCACACTCTGGTACAAAGTAGCGCACTGTGTAGGGAATAAGGAACCATTTCGGTCTCACTATAGTTGCATCATAGTTCACTGTCAGGTGCTTTGTCCAGGCGCCCGAGGATCAAAGTGGAGAGTGAACATAAGTGCGTATTGTACTGAAGAGAAACGTAATACTTCATAACCCGGAAGAAAAGAAAGAAGAGCTAGAAGATGATGCTGAGTGCGTTTTGGCATTCATGGACGGGGGCCTGTCTGTCGGTCGGTATTATCCCCGGGAGCAGGTGGGGGTCGACGGGGGCCTCTCGTTAAAGGCAAACACGGTCTTCGTCTATTATTGGATCCGGTCTCACCAGGTGAACGGAGGAGCCGACCTGGCGCTTCCCTCGCCTGATATCCGAGGAGCTTCTCTCTCTCTCCTGCCCTTGCTGCCTGGTGTGATATCAGCTGCCAAGGTGACCCTGAGAGAGAGAGAGACAGAAAGAGAGAGAGAAAGAGAGAGAAATAGAGAGCAAAATAGAGAGAGAGAGAGAGAGAGAGTGAGAGACAGACAGACAGACAGACAGACAGACAGACAGACAGACAGACAGACAGACAGACAGACAGACAGACAGACAGACAGACAGAGAGACAGACAGACCCCAGTTACAGACAGTTATAGACCCCAGTTATAGAGGTGTTGTACCCCAGTTCTAGAGGTGTTGTACCCCAGTTATAGAGATGTTGTACCCCAGTTATAGAGGTGCTGTACCCCAGTTATAGAAGTGTTGTACCCCAGTTATAGAGGTGTTGTACCCCAGTTATAGAGGAGTTTTACCCCAGTTATAGAGGTGTTCAACCCCAGTTATAGAGGTGTTTGACCCCAGTTATAGAGGTGTTGTACCCCAGTTATAGAGGTGTTGTACCCCAGTTATAGAGGTGTTGTACCCCAGTTATAGATAGAGGTGTTGTACCCCAGTTATAGAGGTGTTCAACCCCAGTTATAGAGGTGTTGTACCCCAGTTATAGAGGTGTTCTACCCCAGTTATAGAGGTGTTCAACCCCAGTTATAGAGGTGTTGTACCCCAGTTATAGAGGTGTTGTACCCCAGTTATAGAGGTGTTCTACCCCAGTTATAGAGGTGTTGTACCCCAGTTATAGAGGTGTTGTACCCCAGTTATAGAGGTGTTAAACCCCAGTTATAGAGGTGTTGTACCCCAGTTATAGAGGTGTTCAACCCCAGTTATAGAGGTGTTGTACCCCAGTTATAGAGGTGTTGTACCCCATTTATAGAGGTGTTGTACCCCAGTTATAGAGGTGTTGTACCCCAGTTATAGAGGTGTTGTACCCCAGTTATAGAGGTGTTGTACCCCCAGTTATAGAGGTGTTGTACCCCAGTTATAGAGGTGTTCAACCCCAGTTATAGAGGTGTTCAACCCCAGTTATAGAGGTGTTCAACCCCAGTTATAGAGGTGTTGTACAACCCCAGTTATAGAGGTGTTCAACCCCAGTTATAGAGGTGTTGTAACCCCAGTTATAGAGGTGTTCAACCCCAGTTATAGAGGTGTTGTACCCCAGTTATAGAGGTGTTGTACCCCAGTTATAGAGGTGTTCAACCCCAGTTATAGAGGTGTTGTACCCCAGTTATAGAGGTGTTCAACCCCAGTTATAGAGGTGTTGTACCCCAGTTATAGAGGTGTTCAACCCCAGTTATATAGGTGTTGTACCCCAGTTATAGAGGTGTTGTACCCCAGTTATAGAGTTGTGTTATAGTGTTCACCCCAGTTATAGAGGTGTACTGTTACCCCAGTTATAGAGGTGTTGTACCCCAGTTATAGAGGTGTTCTACCCCAGTTATAGAGGTGTTCAACCCCAGTTATAGAGGTGTTGTACACCAGTTATAGAGGTGTTGTACCCCAGTTATAGAGGTGTTGTACCCCAGTTATAGAGGTGTTCAACCCCAGTTATAGAGGTGTTCAACCCCAGTTATAGAGGTGTTGTACCCCAGTTATAGAGGTTTACCCCAGTTATAGAGGTGTTGTACCCCAGTTATAGAGGTGTTAAACCCCAGTTATAGAGGTGTTGTACCCCAGTTATAGAGGTGTTGTACCCCAGTTATAGAGGTGTTGTACCCCAATAGAGGTGTTCAACCCCAGTTATAGAGTGTTGTACCCCAGTTATAGGTGTTGTACCCCAGTTATAGAGGTGTTGTACCCCAGTTATAGAGTGTTGTACCCCAGTTATAGAGGTGTTCCCCCAGTTATAGAGGTGTTGTACCCCAGTTATAGAGGTGTTCAACCCCAGTTATAGAGGTGTTCAACCCCAGTTATAGAGGTGTTCAACCCCAGTTATAGAGGTGTTCAACCCCAGTTATAGAGGTGTTGTACCCCAGTTATAGAGGTGTTGTACCCCAGTTATAGAGGTGTTCAACCCCAGTTATAGAGGTGTTGTACCCCAGTTATAGAGGTGTTCAACCCCAGTTATAGAGGTGTTGTACCCCAGTTATAGAGGTGTTGTACCCCAGTTATAGAGGTGTTCAACCCCAGTTATATAGGTGTTGTACCCCAGTTATAGAGGTGTTGTACCCCAGTTATAGAGGTGTTGTTATAGAGGTGTTCCCCAGTTATAGAGGTGTTCAACCCCAGTTATAGAGGTGTTGTACCCCAGTTATAGAGGTGTTGTACCCCAGTTATAGAGGTGCTGTACCCCAGTTATAGAGGTGTTGTACCCCAGTTATAGAGGTGTTCTACCCCAGTTATAGAGGTGTTCAACCCCAGATATAGAGGTGTTGTACACCAGTTATAGAGGTGTTGTACCCCAGTTATAGAGGTGTTGTACCCCAGTTATAGAGGTGTTCAACCCCAGTTATAGAGGTGTTCAACCCCAGTTATAGAGGTGTTGTACCCCAGTTATAGAGGTGTTGTACCCCAGTTATAGAGGTGTTCAACCCCAGTTATAGAGGTGTTGTACCCCAGTTATAGAGGTGTTCAACCCCAGTTATAGAGGTGTTGTACCCCAGTTATAGAGGTGTTCAACCTCAGTTATATAGGTGTTGTACCCCAGTTATAGAGGTGTTGTACCCCAGTTATAGAGGTGTTGTACCCCAGTTATAGAGGTGTTCAACCCCAGTTATAGAGGTGTTGTACCCCAGTTATAGAGGTGTTCAACCCCAGTTATAGAGGTGTTTCAACCCCAGTTATAGAGGTGTTCAACCCCAGTTATAGAGGTGTTGTACCCCAAATCAAATCAAATCAAATCAAATTTTATTTGTCACATACACATGGTTAGCAGATGTTAATGCGAGTGTAGCGAAATGCTTGTGCTTCTAGTTCCGACAATGCAGTGATAACCAACAAGTAATCTAACTAACAATTCTAAAACTACTGTCTTATACACAGTGTAAGGGGATAAAGAATATGTACATAAGGATATATGAGTGAGTGATGGTACAGAGCAGCATACAGTAGATGGTATCGAGTACAGTATATACATATGAGATGAGTATGTAGACAAAGTAAACAAAGTGGCATAGTTAAAGTGGCTAGTGATACATGTATTACATAAGGATGCAGTCGATGATGTAGAGTACAGTATATACGTATGCATATGAGATGAATAATGTAGGGTAAGTAACATTATATAAGGTAGCATTGTTTAAAGTGGCTAGTGATATATTTACATCATTTCCCATCAATTCCCATTATTAAAGTGGCTGGAGTTGGGTCAGTGTCAATGACAGTGTGTTGGCAGCAGCCACTCAATGGTGGCTGTTTAACAGTCTGATAGCCTTGAGATAGAAGCTGTTTTTCAGTCTCTCAGTCCCAGCTTTGATGCACCTGTACTGACCTCGCCTTCTGGATGATAGCGGGGTGAACAGGCAGTGGTTCGGATGGTTGATGTCCTTGATGATCTTTATGGCCTTCCTGTAACATCGGGTGGTGTAGGTGTCCTGGAGGGCAGGTAGTTTGCCCCGGTGATGCGTTGTGCAGACCTCACTACCCTCTGGAGAGCCTTACGGTTGAGGGCGGAGCAGTTGCCGTACCAGGCGGTGATACAGCCCGCCAGGATGCTCTCGATTGTGCATCTGTAGAAGTTCGTGAGTGCTTTTGGTGACAAGCCGAATTTCTTCAGCCTCCTGAGGTTGAAGAGGCGCTGCTGCGCCTTCTTCACGACGCTGTCAGTGTGAGTGGACCAATTCAGTTTGTCTGTGATGTGTATGCCGAGGAACTTAAAACTTGCTACCCTCTCCACTACTGTTCCATCGATGTGGATAGGGGGTGTTCCCTCTGCTGTTTCCTGAAGTCCACAATCATCTCCTTAGTTTTGTTGACGTTGAGTGTGAGGTTATTTTCCTGACACCACACTCCGAGGGCCCTCACCTCCTCCCTGTAGGCCGTCTCGTCGTTGTTGGTAATCAAGCCTACCACTGTTGTGTCGTCCGCAAACTTGATGATTGAGTTGGAGGCGTGCGTGGCCACGCAGTCGTGGGTGAACAGGGAGTACAGGAGAGGGCTCAGAACGCACCCTTGTGGGGCCCCGTGTTGAGGATCAGCGGGGAGGAGATGTTGTTGCCTACCCTCACCACCTGGGGCGGCCCGTCAGGAAGTCCAGTACCCAGTTGCACAGGGCGGGGTCGAGACCCAGGGTCTCGAGCTTGATGACGAGCTTGGAGGGTACTATGGTGTTGAATGCCGAGCTGTAGTCGATGAACAGCATTCTCACATAGGTATTCCTCTTGTCCAGGTGGGTTAGGGCAGTGTGCAGTGTGGTTGAGATTGCATCGTCTGTGGACCTATTTGGGCGGTAAGCAAATTGGAGTGGGTCTAGGGTGTCAGGTAGGGTGGAGGTGATATGGTCCTTGACTAGTCTCTCAAAGCACTTCATGATGACGGAAGTGAGTGCTACGGGCGGTAGTCGTTTAGCTCAGTTACCTTAGCTTTCTTGGGAACAGGAACAATGGTGGCCCTCTTGAAGCATGTGGGAACAGCAGACTGGTATAGGGATTGATTGAATATGTCCGTAAACACACCGGCCAGCTGGTCTGCGCATGCTCTGAGGGCGCGGCTGGGGATGCCGTCTGGGCCTGCAGCCTTGCGAGGGTTAACACGTTTAAATGTCTTACTCACCTCGGCTGCAGTGAAGGAGAGACCGCATGTTTTCGTTGCAGGCCGTGTCAGTGGCACTGTATTGTCCTCAAAGCGGGCAAAAAAGTTATTTAGTCTGCCTGGGAGCAAGACATCCTGGTCCGTGATTGACTGTAGACCCTGCCACATGCCTCTTGTGTCTGAGCCGTTGAATTGAGATTCTACTTTGTCTCTGTACTGACGCTTAGCTTGTTTAATAGCCTTGCGGAGGGAATAGCTGCACTGTTTGTATTCGGTCATGTTGCCAGACACCTTTCCCTGATTAAAAGCAGTGGTTCGCGCTTTCAGTTTCACGCGAATGCTGCCATCAATCCACGGTTTCTGGTTTGGGAATGTTTTTATCGTTGCTATGGGAACGACATCTTCAACGCACGTTCTAATGAACTCGCACACCGAATCAGCGTATTCGTCAATATTTTTATCTGACGCAATACGAAACATGTCCCAGTCCACGTGATGGAAGCAGTCTTGGAGTGTGGAGTCAGCTTGGTCTGACCAGCGTTGGACAGACCTCAGCGTGGGAGCCTCTTGTTTAAGTTTCTGCCTGTAGGCAGGGATCAACAAAATGGAGTCGTGGTCAGCTTTTCCGAAAGGGGGGCGGGGCAGGGCCTTATATGCGTCGCGGAAGTTAGAGTAACAATGATCCAAGGTTTTACCACCCCTGGTTGCGCAATCGATATGCTGATAAAATTTAGGGAGTCTTGTTTTCAGATTAGCTTTGTTAAAATCCCCAGCTACAATGAATGCAGCCTCCGGATAAATGGTTTCCAGTTTGCAAAGAGTTAAATAAAGTTCGTTCAGAGCCATCGATGTGTCTGCTTGGGGGGGGATATATACGGCTGTGATTATAATCGAAGAGAATTCTCTTGGAAGATAATGCGGTCTACATTTGATTGTGAGGAATTCTAAATCAGGTGAACAGAAGGATTTGAGTTCCTGTATGTTTCCTTCATCACACCATGTCTCGTTAGTCATGAGGCATATGCCCCCGCCGCTCTTCTTACCAGAAAGATGTTTGTTTCTGTCGGCGCGATACGTGGAGAAACCCGTTGGCTGCACCGCATCGGATAGCGTCTTCCCAGTAAGCCATGTTTCCGTGAAGCAGAGAACATTGCAGTCTCTGATGTCCCTCTGGAATGCTACCCTTGCTCGGATTCCATCAACCTTGTTGTCAAGAGACTGGACATTGGCAAGAAGAATGCTGGGGAGTGGTGCGCGATGTGCCCTTGTCCGGAGTCTGACCAGAAGACCGCTACGTTTCCCTCTTTTTCGGAGTCGTTTTCTTGGGTCGCTGCATGCGATCCATTCCGTTGTCCTGTTTGTAAGGCAGAACACAGGATCCGCGTCGCGGAAAACATATTCTTGGTCGTACTGATGGTGAGTTGACGCTGATCTTATATTCAGTAGTTCTTCTCGACTGTATGTAATGAAACCTAAGATGACCTGGGGTACTAATGTAAGAAATAACACGTAAAAAAACAAAAAACTGCATAGTTTCCTAGGAACGCGAAGCGAGGCGGCCATCTCTGTCGGCGCCGGAAGATCAAAAGTTATAGAGGTGTTGTACCCCAGTTATAGAGGTGTTCAACCCCAGTTATAGAGGTGTTGTACCCCAGTTATAGAGGTGTTCAACCCCAGTTATAGAGGTGTTGTACCCCAGTTATAGAGGTGTTGTACCCCAGTTATAGAGGTGTTCAACCCCAGTTATATAGGTGTTGTACCCCAGTTATAGAGGTGTTGTACCCCAGTTATAGAGGTGTTGTACCCCAGTTATAGAGGTGTTCAACCCCAGTTATAGAGGTGTTGTACCCCAGTTATAGAGGTGTTGTACCCCAGTTATAGAGGTCCTACAGTTCTCCAGCAGTAGAAGACTAATCTCTCTCACTCTATGGGTTGAACAGCTACATCACGGACTGCCATCGATCTGATGACACTCAGATACCTCTCCTTACCATTTATTTGGATTGTGGAGGAGACAAACATTACTACCCGAAGCACGTTTGAGGCCTCAACTGGGATGTGAATAAATAGGGAGTCAAGATGATATCAAAGTATTTTAAATAGCCAGCTCATTGTGTGCATAATATTATATTTCCAGACAGGTCTCCCATGACACAAGTCCGTTTTCGATGTTCATCCATGTCTGACGAAGTCGGGAGATGACTTGAAACCCGGCCGCTAGGGGAAACAGTGGGCGCTGTTACCTTCGAGCAGGTTTCGGGTTGCCTCTCATTCCAATGGTTGCAACTTCCAATCCAGTGACTGAACATTGTTTGTTTTAACATATTCCTAACCTTAACCATTCAGAGTTAATGTCTAACCTTAACCATTCAGAGTTAATGTCTAACCTTAACCATTCAGAGTTAATGTCTAACCTTAGGATTTCAGAGTTCATGTCTAACCTTAACCATTCAGAGTTAATGTCTAACCTTAACCATTCAGAGTTAATGTCTAACCTTAACCATTCAGAGTTCATGTCTAACCTTAACCATTCAGAGTTAATGTCTAACCTTAACCATTCAGAGTTCATGTCTAACCTTAACCATTCAGAGTTAATGTCTAACCTTAACCATTCAGAGTTAATGTCTAACCTTAACCATTCAGAGTTAATGTCTAACCTTAACCATTCAGAGTTCATGTCTAACCTTAACCATTCAGAGTTAATGTCTAACCTTAACCATTCAGAGTTAATGTCTAACCTTAACCATTCAGAGTTAATGTCTAACCTTAACCATTCAGAGTTCATGTCTAACCTGAGTTCATGTCTAACCTTAACCATTCAGAGTTCATGTCTAACCTTAACCATTCAGAGTTAATGTCTAACCTTAACCATTCAGAGTTCATGTCTAACCTTAACCATTCAGAGTTCATGTCTAACCTTAACCATTCAGAGTTAATGTCTAACCTTAACCATTCAGAGTTCATGTCTAACCTTAACCATTCAGAGTTCATGTCTAACCTTAACCATTCAGAGTTAATGTCTAACCTTAACCATTCAGAGTTAATGTCTAACCTTAACCATTCAGAGTTCATGTCTAACCTTAACCATTCAGAGTTCATGTCTAACCTTAACCATTCAGAGTTAATGTCTAACCTTAACCATTCAGAGTTAATGTCTAACCTTAACCATTCAGAGTTCATGTCTAACCTTAACCATTCAGAGTTCATGTCTAACCTTAACCATTCAGAGTTCATGTCTAACCTTAACCATTCAGAGTTAATGTCTAACCTTAACCATTCAGAGTTCATGTCTAACCTTAACCATTCAGAGTTCATGTCTAACCTTAACCATTCAGAGTTAATGTCTAACCTTAGGATTTCAGAGTTCATGTCTAACCTTAACCATTCAGAGTTAATGTCTAACCTTAACCATTCGGAGCTAATGTCTAACCTTAACCATTCAGAGTTAATGTCTAACCTTAACCATTCGGGGTTAATGTCTAACAACCATTTGGGGTTAATGTCTAACCTTAACCATTTGGAGTTAGTGTCTAACCTTAAAAATTCGGAGTTAATGTCTAACCTTAACCATTCGGAGTTAATGTCCAACCTTAACCCTAAACATTCAGCGTTTATTGTTTTATTTAACCTTTGTTTAACTAGGTAAGTCAGTTAATAAGAAAAAAATATTGTTTACAATGACGGCCTAAACCGGTCAAACCCGGACGGCGCTGGGACAATTGTGCGTCACCCTATGGTACTCCTAATCACGGTAGGTTGTGATACAGCCTGGAACCAAACGAGGGTGTCTGTAGTGACTTCTCAAGCACTGAGATGCAGTGCCAAGGCCGCTACGCAACTCGAGAGCCAATTGACATTTGTAAATAACTTCGAAATTTGAGTTTGAAAAACATGGATGAACATCTAATTCTTGCGTGAGACTGAGATCTAGTTGTATATTTCAACTGTCAATTATGGTTATGGATACAGTCATACAACAATTCTATTCAAAAAAATAATATTTTAAATCCTCGATTGCACCAACAGCTTATTTTATCTGTACCGTGTTACTCTCTAAATGCACAAAGCACACAACGTTGGCGCCTAGCACGCGCTAGTATACAGGCGCGCGCACGTCTCCAACCTCTCCAGCATATCTACATTCATAACTTTTGACAGGACACCTTGCGCGCCGGGGAATCGATGTGGGCTCTGGTCATGGACAATTTTGACAAAAAATGTAATCTAGTAACACCGCTGCTCCGTGGTACAACACAAGGGTCATGGTAGATAAGAAAACAAAAACAATCATTCTTGTATTTGCTTATCTATATTAAAGAAAACCGCAGGCTCCAACTTGTTAGACTATTTAACTGATGAAAAAAGTAAACAGTATCCTACATTTAGCCTGATCCCAATCCATCATAATTGTTTTTGGCTTCTCAACAAGTTATATTTAAATGAATAATTCATAGGCTAAAGGCATTATCTAAATACAAAATATATTCATGAAGAAGATATCAACCATTTTATTTTTTCCAAACATTAAAATTATTCATGTGTTGTATTAGAATGTCTCCAAGATGCTGCTTGATGATAATTTCAGATATGCCGTTTTTGCGGTTTTAATAACTACTTGTAGGTTTGTTAAAAAAACAAACATTGCCTATACTTGAAGACAATACAAATCTCGAAAAATGTATTTTTACAAAAAAAAAGGTGAATATTTGTGTGTGTATGTGTGTGTGTGTTTGGCCAGCGCTCAAGTTATTCACATCACAGCAATTATGTCGGTATTCCTTAGTCTATAGGCCTAGTCATTTGCAGAGTGGCCTATCGCATGTGTTTGATGTGTAGGCTGCATCGGTCCCTCTGAAATGTGAAACACGATATCATGACTTCATTCTCCCCACTAAATGTCCGCAGCTATCAACCGTTATCTTCTCACATTTTTCCTTAACATTTCTTTTGAAAAGCTTTCAAGCAAAAACAGGCCTATACCTTTATTGCCACTGAAGGAATAGGAACTTAGCTTTCTGATCTTTATCGAAAGTAGAGTTCGTTTTTTCCCCTCTTTAAGTAATTTGTTTGGGGGGGTTTTCTCCTCAAGTTTTCAGTCTCAGCCCATTGGGAGCAGATGTCAGTTCAACATCTAATTTTGTTTTACATTTGGCTGAGTTGTCAACTAACGTGAATTCAAAGTGAAATCAACAAAACATTTAATCAATTTCATTGGATTTAGGTTACAAGTTGGGTGAAAAAAAAGACGAAATGTTCCCATGTTGAAAACTTTTAGCAAATCCAATGGGATTTATCACGTTGATTCAACGTCATCATGTTGATTTTGGGGGTTAAAATGAAGTGGAAACAACTTTGATTGAACCAGTGGGGGGGTTAATTTGACACTGTTCAACCAAAACCGCAGTCTTCCAGGAACATTTAAAGCCTATTGTAAATTCGGAAGTCCTAGTCTACCATTCTCCACCACATGTTTCCAAACATCCTGATGATTCCGCACTTTAATTTAGCTTCTACTTTTTTAGCCCTAATCGAACCAATATCTTTACTGCAGTTAATTGCTTTATTTTTCCTTCTATGTCTCTCTTGCGTTCATATTTTTTTTTATCTGCCGTGGCTAAGGGGTTACACAAATGAAACAAGCTCTTCTGCGAAATCTCAGAGGAGGCGGTTTGATTGGGAGACCAAGCAGGCGAAATGGTTGCTGGAGAGCGTTAGTGAAGGCTATGTGAGACATAATGACTGCCTGTTGTATTAAATGGACCAACAGCAATCCGCCATCCCCTGACCTCGCACTGGCTCTGCCTCGGCTCCATTGATCAAGCCCCTTATGAGATAATGCAATTACAAACATCAATAAGGAGCTGCGAGGGGAATCATTATGTGTTGACAGTGATAAATGATAGCGCAGAAAATAGCAGGCCTTTTTCTCGAACAATCCACGCGAGGCCCAAGGGGCTTTCAGGGCTGGGCCCAGTCGCCAAGGAAACAGATGACATCCAAAATGGCCCTATAGGCAGAGCTCTGAACAGAACAGAACACAGTCCTTCTCTTCTTCTCTTCCTTTCCTTCTCTCCCCACAGACATCTCCTCTCTCGCTGTTTCTCTTCCCTTTGTTGCTAGGCTAAACCAGCTGCCACACAAACTTGTAAGGACTAATGGTCAAGTTTGAAATTGGAACGATGGACATAGGAAAATGTCGACTGGAGTTCCATTTGCATTAATTAAGCTAGTGTCTATATTGATTTCATCACTACCCAATATTGTAAGATGTAGGCCCAATACATCACGTTACAGTATGTTATGTTTCCTATATAATCATTCATCCATATAACACACTCAGGAACATCTAATGGATAGCTGAATAGCGCACATGCCAGGGAGTTGGTCAAGGAATGGTGAGCTCTAGCTTAGCAGCACGCAGGAACGGAAATCTTCTACCATGGACATGTTTTCTTTATGTGGAATCTAGGAATGGTGTTAACTCACTGTAAAAATAAACATTTAAAAATATGTCTTTGATTCATCTAATTATTATTAAGTAATTGGTTCCACAGCTTTTTTTTTACTCAACTTTTCGATCAAAGTGTTACCTGAAATGAACATTTTTAGTTGGCCCAAACTTAGCTCCAGCTCAAGAAAAATTCAGTCAACTTAAAATGATCTGTTTTCTCAACTTGTCTCATATGTTCATTCAGCTAGAAATGATTTGTTTCACTACAAAAGGCTGTGGAACTAGTTACACACACATGGCATCTTTTCAACTGACACATTGTAAACACTGAGTAGACAAAACATTAAGAACACCAGCTGTTTCAATGACAGACTGACCTGGTAAATCCAGATGAAAACTATGATCCCTTATTGATGTCTCTTGTTAAATCCACTTCAATCAGTGTAGATGAAGGGGAGGAGACAAGTTAAAGATGAAGGGGAGGAGACAAGTTAAAGATGGATCTTTAAGCCTTGAGACAATTGAGGAGACATGTATTGTGTATGTGTGTCATTCAGAAGGTGAATGGACAAGACAAAAGATTGAAGTGCCTTTAAATGGGGTATGGTAGTAGGTGCCAGGCGCACCAGTTTGTGTCAAGAATTGCAATGCAGCTGGGTTTTTCACGAGCAACAGTTTCCCGTGTGTATCAAGAATGGTCCCCCATCCAAAGGACATGCAGTCAACTTGATACAAACATGAGAAGCATTGGAGTCAACTAGTTCCAAAGCCTTTTTTAATGCCCAAATAATAATTTCTAGTTGAATTAACATATTAGACAAGTTGAGCAAACACATCATTTTAAGTTGACTGAATTATTGCAGAAGATTTCTCAAGTTGGAGCTAAATTAGGGCCAACTATGTTATGTTCAGGTAATAATTAGACCGAAAAGTTGAGTAAACAAAACACAAAAAGGCCAACGAACCAGTCATAATAATTAGTTGAAACAACTCAAATGTTTTTTACAGTCCTGCTGGTGGTAGTTTTATGAAGTAGGTCCTCTGTTATGGTGTTATGGAACAATGTTCCAGTCTACCCCCCCCCAAAAAAAAAGGCTAATCTTTTGATAAGGAAGGTTAAAATTCCTTGTCAAGTTTGATATTATTTTATCTCAGTTAAATACATTTAAACAGTTCATATATTATGGAATGCTCATTCATAATAAGGTGTAAAATCCACATAGGCTACATGGTTTACTTTATTATTACACTATAATAAACTACCATTATTACACTATAATAACACTACCATTATTACACTATAATAAACTACCATTATTACACTGTAATAACCTACCATTATTACACTATAATAACCGACAATTATTACACTATAATAAACTACCATTATTACACTGTAATAACCTACCATTATTACACTATAATAACCGACAATTATTACAATATAATAAACTACCATTATTACACTATAATAAACTACAATTTTTACACTATAATAACCTACAATTATTACAATATAAAAGCCTACTACTATTATTATTATTACAAAATACTGTTATTTCACTATTGCATGTACTTGTATTAGAATATGAATTTACAATGTTAAGATTCATGTTCAAAACAAGTTAAAAATGTTTTAAAATAAATCCCATTCATGTGATGTTGATGCAAACTATCAAAACAGTTAGTAGACCTACCATACAAACAATATAATCTGCTATGTATGTACAACTAAAATTCATTACTAAACAAATCCTTCCACAAAACAATAAGCTAAACTCGAAATATTCAATAGACCATTTTTTTTAACACAGAAGTGCGCATTTATTCTAGGCCTATTGACTGCGTTGTGACGTATCACAGCGTGGACGACGCTTACAAGTAAAACAACTGTACAGGACACTGTTTCCTGTGTAGCTTGTCGAGTCTAACCAGACAGAAATATGTCTGGGGCAGGACTGACATGCTCGTTGTGTTGTTGTGGCCGAACCAGTGTATGTTGTTACATCCCAACTGTCACCCTATTCCACACATAGTTCAATACATTTGACCAGGGCCCATATCAAAAGTTGTCCACTATATAGGCCGGGGAATAGGGTGCTATTTGTGGCTTAGCCGTTTTGCTGCGGCAGGCAACGGGAGGCAGAGAGGCCTGTGCGGGCAGCACCTCCATGGTTCTGGAACACATCCATTATCATGACAGTTCATTTCGCGGTCAGGCACTGCAGTGGGTTTCTGTTTGCAAACGAGAGAACACTATGTTTTCTTTTCTTGGTCTATTGGAGAGTGTTTCTCTGGCTATTGCAATTCACGAATAGGCCCAGAGAAATAGGTGCATAAGTATTTAGTATTAATGTGTTGTACTTTAACTAGTCATTGTGAAATTAGGAATAAATTAGACAAGGAATTTCTTCTCACATTGACGTCCACAGATAAACAGATGGTTGTATTTTTGATGTATTTTTTGAAGGCTATATTTTAAACAACAAAGTATGACATTGACATTAGAATTGAGCGACACAGGGAGCGTTTAGGCAACATTGATGGAAAACTGCTTTCATTTATAACCAAAATGAAGTCAAATATTATATTCGTTTTCATTGTCTTCTTGAGTCTATTTTTCTCTTGGGCTTACATGCAATATTTATATTATTCATTAGGCCTAAATAATAAGCAAAACACTCTTGGTCGTTCAGTTGACGTATATGCGTAAAAAGGCAATACTGTAAATGGTGAGACGTCCCCTCGTACATCTTTCGCGTATATGACGTGTCTCCTTTAAAAAAAAAGTCCCCTGACGGCGTTACAGTTACCCAGATCCCCTAAAGATGGCAGTCAAACATGCGATTTATCTGGCGCTGTGCGGGGCTGACTGTCTCCACAGCTCCCAACGGCCAAGGGCTCAGGAATTCAAATCTCAGAGGCTTCGCCTTCCGAGTCTCGATCTATGGAAGGAGAAGCTTCGCAATTAAAACGTCGCCTGGGTTTTATTAAGAGACGGATTCTAAGGTGTAAATAACATTCAGTTTGGAAAAGGCAGTAAAAATACAATAGTTGCAGAAAAATGGGAGTTCGGGGAGGGAGAAGGAAAAGGGATAGCATATTGATTTATATGTTCATATTGTTCCACCCACAACAGACACTCCCTTGTACGGCTACATATTCCTTTCTCTTCTACCCGAAATGTAGCCTATCAATTCAATTAATATAAAACTCGTCTTGTATCCATCCATTCAACTTTGTGTGTATCTAGGAAACCCAAGAGTCTTGATAGCACTGTGTTTCATTCTTACCAGAGATAGTCTTTTGACTGGGTGCAACAAGCCATGAGTTGGAACTAATCTTCCTATTTAGACATTTTTATCTAAATTAATTTGAATGCTAAACGAGGAATAATTCGAAGTATTTTTTTATCTAGCCACTCTTCTTTCGGCCTGCTATCCTCCCCTTCGCGATGAAAGAAAATTCCAACGTAATACACGCATGTGTTGCGCATTACGCAGACCCATTATACAGAGTGAAAGTACGTCAGTTGTTGACTCTTCAGCTCTAGTACTCTTAGTCTATAGGAGTTGGTTGACTTCCATCCACTTTATCAATAGGCATCAATCTCATTATACAATTACATTGTTTTGGATAATGACGTACACTCCATTTTTCCTACCCCCCCCCCCCCCGCCCTACTTATCCATGCATCCTAACTTCCGTTTGAGCATTATTCTATGACAGTCAAACCTACAACCGGAAAAGGAAAGCGGAAGTTGTGCATGTAATGCTCATTATCTGTGAAAAGGCTAAAAGTTCCTTATACAATTGAATATAATGGTCTACAAAGGAATCTTACTGTTATGGTTTTTCCATGTTTTTTGTTGTTGCATAAAATGTATTTATTTACAATGTTTACTTACATACACTCTCCAGGATGAAACCATACAACATTAAAATACAAGAACATTGACTTGACATAATACAATGAATGACGGATGCATTGATCAAATACACACACACACACACACACACACACACACACACACACACACACACACACACACACACACATGCGCACACGCACACACAGGGTTTGTACATTCCCTCCCATCAAAGTGAATGTATGCAATATCTCTAATAAACTTCCCCGTGCCCCCTAGACGCTGATCTTGGGTCAGTTTAGCATTAATGGTTAAGTTTAGGATTGGGGAATGGGAAGCTGATCCTAGGGGAAACTTGACCCCAGAACTACAGACATAGTGGGGTGGGGGGAGAAAGCATCGGACAATGCAGACTCCAGCCTCGTGACATAAATACAATTGAGTACATGAATGTAATTCTGGAACAGGCTCAGAACTCCTCAATCATACCGAGATGTCCAATGCTTTATACATTCTGTCTGTCTGTCTGTCTGTCTGTCTGTCTGTCTGTCTGTCTGTCTGTCTGTCTGTCTGTCTGTCTGTCTGTCTGTCTGTCTGTCTGTCTGTCTGTCTGTCTGTCTGTCTGTCTGTCTGTCTGTCTGTCTGTCTGTCTGTCTGTCTGTCTGTCACAAGCTGTGAGCCACTCTTTCACATCTAGCCTGGTCCCAGATCTGTTTGTGCATGACAATGGGTGACAGGGAGTTGTTATGATAACACAAATAGACTGACACTCAGGCTATCTTTCACCCATCCAAAAGAAAGGCCTGGAAGAAGATTGTTTGATCGAATTATTGGTTTATTCACATATATTTTTTTCTTTTTAAACTCATGGTGATTTTAATAGGGAGGAGGTCAGAGGTCAGAAGTCATAGAGACAGCACACACATAGTGTGGAAAGAAACAAAAAAAAAACAAGAAGTTCACATCCTTTTTTCCCAAAAAACGATTAGAAACAACATATTATGCAGAACAATACCATAGCATTTACAATACTTCAATTCCCAGTTCTCCTTGAGAGTCCAGCGTAATTGTACAACAGTATACAGAATCTCCCCTCTCTCCTCTTCCCTCCCCTTTAGGAGTTGATATAGTTTGCCTTTCAATCTCTGTCTGTCTTTCTTTCCCCTCATTCTCATCTCTTCTGGAATCCTATTTGTAAGGGCACCTCTGTGTTATACAGACATTGGCTTCTCCTTGGTCCAAATCCATCCGCAGTCGAGACTTGGAGGAGGTACAGTTCTCTGAAAGAAGTCTCTTTTTATTTTTTCTAGGAGTCCATAGTACATAGCAGGTGTCTCTTTAGTTGTCTTCAGTCTCGGGTAAGAGAAAACACCCAATGTCTCTCAATCGCTTTTTTTTCAAAGAGGAATCCCTTAGAGTCTACTGGGCGAGGCAGTCCAGGGTTCAGGATGAAGGGGGGTAGGGGTCTGCTGGGATGGGTGATGGGCATCTAGGGACTTGAGGCTGGCAGGGGGGCATAGGCAGGGTGGCTGGGCCCATGGTGGTGAGGATGTCCTCCCCTGTGCATCATCATCACTGGGTGGGACAGAGCAGGGTGGGGGGGGGGGGGTCCAGGAACGTGGTGCCTGGGAGGCCCAAAGGGAGGGCCATGTGCAGCTGAGCAGGCTCCTGGTTACGGGAGGGAGTCCTGGTTTTGAAGTGGTGGGTCCTGGTTTTGATGTGAGGGTGCCCAGCAGGACGCAGTGCTGTCGCCTGACAGGTAATTCCCTGGCATGCCCTGCAGTCCTGGGGGGGAAGGAAAAACAAAATGGTGGATCAGTGAGGAGTTTCACACGGAGAAATTGGATTAACAAGGGGTCTTCTACCTGGAACCAAAAAGGGTTCTTCAAAGTGTTCTCCTCTTGGGAAAAGCAGAATAACCCTTTTAGGTTCTGGATAGCACTTCTTTTTTTTGAGACTGTATGGCGGTCCAGAGAACCATTGGGTTGCTGTACCATTAAGGAGGCCCAAGAGAGACTAATATGGTGGAGCAGAGATCCAAAATGGCGGATCAGTTTAACATCTCACATATGGAAGTTCATATAATAACGTTCAGTAAAAGGTTCAAATGACTCTGAAAACTATCATCTATGCTCCCATGTCCTATTGGTAGCAATTAGTGCTTTTTGAGGCCGGTTCACTTCCGGGTCCCATAAAATTATCACGGTTTTTGATTTCGGTTTCAATTTTTTGATAAATATTTAAATGCATTATGAAATATAGACATTAAAATGATTGTAGAGCTTTTTAATGGAAATTCCAAAGTAAAAAACGGTGAACATTCAATTGTCCAAATTGAATAGAAAAATAGGAAATTACTATCAAATATTAATATATTTCAGTTGAGTATATTACTTCGTTTTTATATGATGACTAATTTTAATTTTTGAATTCCTTAAAGTCATCATCTCATCTCAGACAGTAACAGTCAGTCAGCCAGGCCATCTAACGTTATGTTCTCCCCATACTGTACTGCCGTCATCCTGTCTATCTAGGCTAACCTGCCTAAATATACTGCAGAGCTTTCTGTCGTCATCCTGTCTATCTAGGCTAACCTGCCTAAATATACTGCAGAGCTGTCTGTAGTCATCCTGTTTAGCTAGGCTAACCTGTCTAAATATACTGCAGAGCTGTCTGTAGTCATCCTGTCTATCTAGGCTAACCTGCCTAAATATACTGCAGAGCTGTCTGTAGTCATCCTGTTTAGCTAGGCTAGCCTGCCTAAATATACTGCAGAGCTGTCTGTAGTCATCCTGTTTAGCTAGGCTAGCCTGCCTAAATATACTGCAGAGCTGTCTGTAGTCATCCTGTTTAGCTAGGCTAACCTGCCTAAATATACTGCAGAGCTGTCTGTAGTCATCCTGTTTAGCTAGGCTAGCCTGCCTAAATATACTGCAGAGCTGTCTGTAGTCATCCTGTTTAGCTAGGCTAACCTGCCTAAATATACTGCAGAGCTGTCTGTAGTCATCCTGTTTAGCTAGGCTAGCCTGCCTAAATATACTGCAGAGCTGTCTGTAGTCATCCTGTTTAGCTAGGCTAGCCTGCCTAAATATACTGCAGAGCTGTCTGTAGTCATCCTGTTTAGCTAGGCTAGCCTGCCTAAATATACTGCAGAGCTGTCTGTAGTCATCCTGTTTAGCTAGGCTAACCTGCCTAAATATACTGCAGAGCTGTCTGTAGTCATCCTGTTTAGCTAGGCTAACCTGCCTAAATATACTGCAGAGCTGTCTGTAGTCATCCTGTTTAGCTAGGCTAACCTGCCTAAATATACTGCAGAGCTGTCTGTAGTCATCCTGTTTAGCTAGGCTAACCTGCCTAAATATACTGCAGAGCTGTCTGTAGTCATCCTGTTTAGCTAGGCTAACCTGCCTAAATATACTGCAGAGCTGTCTGTAGCCATCCTGTTTAGCTAGTCTAACCTGCCTAAATATACTGCAGAGCTGTCTGTAGTCATCCTGTTTAGCTAGGCTAACCTGCCTAAATATACTGCAGAGCTGTCTGTAGTCATCCTGTCTATCTAGGCTAACCTGCCTAAATATACTGCAGAGCTGTCTGTAGTCATCCTGTTTAGCTAGGCTAACCTGCCTAAATATACTGCAGAGCTGTCTGTAGTCATCCTGTTTAGCTAGGCTAACCTGCCTAAATATACTGCAGAGCTGTCTGTAGTCATCCTGTTTAGCTAGGCTAACCTGCCTAAATATACTGCAGAGCTGTCTGTAGTCATCCTGTTTAGCTAGGCTAACCTGCCTAAATATACTGCAGAGCTGTCTGTAGTCATCCTGTTTAGCTAGGCTAGCCTGTCTAAATATACTGCAGAGCTGTCTGTAGTCATCCTGTTTAGCTAGGCTAGCCTGCCTAAATATACTGCAGAGCTGTCTGTAGTCATCCTGTTTAGCTAGGCTAACCTGCCTAAATATACTGCAGAGCTGTCTGTAGTCATCCTATCTATCTAGGCTAACCTGCCTAAATATACTGCAGAGCTGTCTGTAGTCATCCTATCTATCTAGGCTAGCCTGCCTAAATATACTGCAGAGCTGTCTGTAGTCATCCTATCTATCTAGGCTAACCTGCCTAAGTATCATTTTAAATCATTTTACTAGCTCTTCAAAGTAGATAAGACATACTTTCACAAACTGTCTCCGTCCCTCTCTCTCGTCTTGGTTTTGTTTACATTTGTCTCTCATGTGTTCTGTGTGTAACTACCCTTTAGCAGGCATAAACGTGTATCCAATCGCTGTCCGAGCCAGAAAGAACAGGCGCAAGGGATTATGGTCATTGCAGTTAATTACCATGTTTCTTGGCTGAACAAAGTTGAATACTTGCTTAATGAAAACTATAACTCCCTTCAGCCCAGCGTCCCATATAGTTCTCGATTCGTTTTCTCTCTAGAGAAACTGTGAGTTGGATTCACAAAAAAAAATGGAATTCAACTAATCGAACTGAAGTCGGTCAATTAGTTGTTTAATAACCCTCTCAAAAATAAAAAATGAGCTCCCATGTCCTGTTGGTTGCTGATCCCACTGAATGAGAGGACGTCAATCTCTGAGAATGGCTGCATCACTACAGGCAGGGTTCTTAGATTCTACTATCCTCATGTGACCCAAATGGCACCCTGTTCCCTATATAGTGCACTATACTTTTATTAGAGTTGGTTAAAATTAGTGCACTACATAGGGAATATGGTGCAATTTGGAACGCATGCTGTATGCACTATCGGCCTGGGAGTTGGGCATGTCGTAATCCAGGACACCTAGCCTGCCCTTCAATGAGGTCAAGGGGGGGTATGTGTGTGTGTGTGTGTGTGTGTGTGTGTGTGTGTGTGTGTGAGATACGGTCAGTGGATTTAGTGTGTGAGCTAATCCAGTACTTTCCGTAATTACACAGTAGCAACAGTGTGAGAGTATACACGCACGCACGCACGCACGCACGCACGCACGCACGCACGCACGCACGCACGCACACACACACACACACACACACACACCTACTTTAGCTGATACACAGGATCAGTGTTGATGTTCATATCACCATCTGCCAATAAAGCTTTCTTACATTTGTATGAAAGTGTCACAATCCCAGCCTCTGAAGGACCATCATTAAGGGGTAACTAACCAAGTCAATCCCAGCCTCTGAAGGACCATCATTAAGGGGTAACTAACCAAGTCAAACCCAGCCTCTGAAGGACCATCATTAAGGGGTAACTAACCAAGTCAATCCCAGCCTCTGAAGGACCATCATTGAGGGAAAACTAACCAATGCTGATGCTCCAGATACTCAACTAGTCTAAAGAAGGACAGTTTTATTGCTTCTTTAACGAGGACAACAGTTTTCAGCTCTACTAACATAATTGCAAAATAGTTTTCTAATGATCAATTATCCTTTTAAAATGATAAACTTGGATTAACTAACACAACATGCCATTGGAACACAGGAGTGATGGTTGCTGATGATGGGCCTCTGTACGCCTATGTAGATATTCCATTAAAAATCTGTCGTTTCCAGCTACAATAGTAATTTACAACATTAACACTGTATTTCTGATCAATTTGATGTTATTTGATTTTAATGGACAACAAAAATGATTTTTCTTTCAAAAACAAAGACATTTCCAAGTGACCTCAAACTTTTGAACGGTAGTGTGCGTCTGCTTTCTAATTGAATCCAACCTCAACAATCACACAATGTCACACATTGATGAATTAGCTTTAAAGTAACATTTAAAACTCCTATTATTATGAGTCAGTCTATCCATCATGTCTGCAAATATCCTGAGGGGAAAACAATCAATCACAGATCTGGAGCACAGTAAAAACCCTACGCCAGGCCAGGCTAGTAGAGCCCTGAGTCAGTGATGAATGAGGTAAAATAATCTGCCATGCACCTTTTCACTTCTCCATTCTATCCCTGCACTTCTCTCTCTCTCCAGGAACAATGTCCAGGAGCCTTTGAGAATAGCCTGAGTCTCTCCGGGTGAAAGTGCCACATTGGAAACCCAACCATTGTGCTAGAGATGAAAGAGGACACGCACTTACACACTACACGCACACACACACTACACACACGCACACACACTCTACACACATGCACATACTATACACACACACGCGCACTCACCACACACACACATACACACACACACACACACACACACACACACACACACACACACACACACACACACACACACACACACACACACACACACACACACACACACACACACACACACACACACACACACACCTCGTTCCAGGGCCGACATCTGAGACTGCATGTCTCTGTCCAACGTGTGCCTAACACACAAATAACTAAGAGGGCCGCTAACCTGGACACAAAGAACTGAGAGAGCCACTAACCTGGACACAAAGAACTGAGAGGGCCACTAACCTGGACACAAAGAACTGAGAGGGCCACTAACCAGGACACAAAGAACTAAGAGGGCCACTAACCAGGACACAAAGAACTGAGAGGGCCACTAACCAGGACACAAATAACTGAGAGGGCCACTAACCTGGACACAAAGAACTGAGAGGGCCACTAACCTGGACACAAAGAACTGAGAGGGCCACTAACCAGGACACAAATAACTGAGAGGGCCGCTAACCTGGACACAAAGAATTAAGACCACACTTCTAACCCTAATGCCTAATCCTAACCTTAACCACACTGCTAACCCTAATGCCTAACCCTAACCACACTGCTAACCTTAACCACACAGCTAACCCTAATGCCTAATCCTAACCTTAACCACACTGCTAACCCTAATGCCTAACCCTAACCTTAACCACACTGCTAACCCTAATGCCTAATCCTAACCACACTGCTAACCCTAATGCCTAATCCTAACCTTAACCACATGTCTAACCCTAATGCCTAATCCTAACCTTAACCACACTGCTAACCCTAATGCCTAATCCACACTGCTAACCCTAATGCCTAATCCTAACCTTAACCACATGTCTAACCCAAACCTTAAACTTTTTGGTCTTCATGAATTTTGACAATATAGTAAATTTTGACTTTGCAGCTGGCCTATCTAAGGGGAAATGGCTCAATTCTGCCTCCAGGACAAGACTTGTGCCAATAAAGGTCAACCTGCAGAGACAGCAGGGAAACGGACTGGGCCTCGGAATAAAAGAGGAGAGGACCAACCAACCGGGCGCTCACTTATTATATATCACTTCCTCATCCCTCCATCTTTCACCTGGTCGTTTCATTACAAAGGAACTGTAGGGGAGTCATCTCTCACCTGGTCGTTTCATTACAAAGGAACGGTAGGGGGAGTCATCTCTCACCTGGTCGTTTCATTACAAAGGAACGGTAGGGGAGTCATCTCTCACCTGGTCGTTTCATTACAAAGGAACGGTAGGGGGAGTCATCTCTCACCTGGTCGTTTCATTACAAAGGAACGGTAGGGGGAGTCATCTCTCACCTGGTCGTTTCATTACAAAGGAACGGTAGGGGAGTCATCTCTCACCTGGTCGTTTCATTACAAAGGAACGGTAGGGGGAGTCATCTCTCACCTGGTCGTTTCATTACAAAGGAACGGTAGGGGAGTCATCTCTCACCTGGTCGTTTCATTACAAAGGAACGGTAGGGGAGTCATCTTACTCACCTGGTCGTTTCATTACAAAGGAACGGTAGGGGGAGTCATCTCTCACCTGGTCGTTTCATTACAAAGGAACGGTAGGGGGAGTCATCTCTCACCTGGTCGTTTCATTACAAAGGAACGGTAGGGGGAGTCATCTCTCACCTGGTTGTTTCATTACAAAGGAACGGTAGGGGGAGTCATCTCTCACCTGGTCGTTTCATTACAAAGGAACGGTAGGGGGAGTCATCTCTCACCTGGTAATTTCATTACAAAGGAACGGTATAGGGGGAGTCATCTCTCACCTGGTCGTTTCATTACAAAGGAACGGTAGGGGGAGTCATCTCTCACCTGGTAATTTCATTACAAAGGAACGGTATAGGGGGAGTCATCTCTCACCTGGTCGTTTCATTACAAAGGAACGGTAGGGGGAGTCATCTCTCACCTGGTCGTTTCATTACAAAGGAACGGTAGGGGGAGTCATCTCTCACCTGGTTGTTTCATTACAAAGGAACGGTAGGGGGAGTCATCTCTCACCTGGTCGTTTCATTACAAAGGAACGGTAGGGGGAGTCATCTCTCACCTGGTCATTTCATTACAAAGGAACGGTAGGGGGAGTCATCTTTTAAATGCTTACTTTGTCCTTTTCTTTCATTCGCCCATTTGTTAGATAATTACGGTATTTTAAAGGACAAAAACATCATCACAGAATGTTTCAAAGGGCAGAACACATCTACACATCACTAATAGGTTTAACACATCTACACATCACTAATAGGTTTAACACATCTACACATCACTAATAGGTTTAACACATCTACACATCACTAATACTGTAGGTTTCCTTCTTAATAAGTCAATCAATACATTGAGCTCCTGAACCCCCTCTTCTCCCTCTGAGGGGGCCAGCGGGGCCAAATCAACAGGGGACATTCACTCAGACAGTGCTGAGGACCAACACCCCCCCCCCCATAGGAAATAGTTGATCTGGCCGTTCGTTAAAAGTTAAAGTTCAGCCACCAGTAAAAGGGGAAAAGAGGGGATCTTGACCCCTGTACGGAAGGTTGACAAACTCCTTGCTTAATGATTGGAGGATTGAATCCCTGGACAAAAGGTCTCCAGCCGAGCCTGGCCTGGCAGCACGGTGGTTACGGAACACAGGGGTCACCCAAGCATTCCACTTCCAAACATTCTGCAAGCCAAGGGGAAGAACAGGAGGGGAGGGGTGTTCCAAATTCCATACGACCCATAATTAATTATAGTTCCCTCTTTACCCCTGTTATAACTACTGTCCTGGAAATGACACAACGAAAATCAGTTTGGACCACCCTTGGTTAACTTCATGGAAGGAAAGGGGGAAGGAAAGGTGGAGGGGAAAGGAGGAGGGGAAAGGGGAGGTGAAAGGGGAGGGGAAAGGAGGAGGGAAAAGGAGGAGGGGAATGGGGAAAGGGGAGGGAAAAGGAGGAGGGGAAAGGGGGATGGGAAAGGAGGAGGGGAAAGGGGAGGGGAAAGGGGAGGGGAAAGGAGGAGGGGAAAGGGGAGGGGAAAGGAGGAGGGGAAAGGGGAGGGAAAGGGGAGGGGAAAGGAGGAGGGGAAAGGAGGAGGGGGGGAGGGAAAGGGGAGGGAAAGGGGAGGGGAAGGGGAAAGGTGGAGGGGAAAGGGGAGGGGAAAGGGGAAGAGAGGGGAAAGGACTAGTGGAAAGGAGTAGTCGAAAAGAGGAGGAGAAAGGGGAGGTGAAAGAGGGAGAGGAAAGGGGAGGGGAAAGGGGAGGTGAAAGAGGGAGGAGAAAGGGGGAAGAAACAAGCCCAAGGCTCATAAAACAGTCATTCTCCTGCTATGAAAGGCCGGGGCCGTCTTCTGCTTGAGTTGCTAGGTGTTATCTAAGAAGACAGGTGTATTGTCTGACACAGCTAGAAGCTCTGTAATCGTCATGGGTACAAAGCACAACGTTCTCACTAAGTAGGACTAATTGGCTTAAGTTTTAAGTAACGTTGGCGTGTTAGGATGGCACACCTTTCTTCAATCTCAGGCAAATAACTAGTCCTATAGCCTTAAGGTATATTCCCTCTCCCAACATAGCTAATGAACCCCTCGGTCTCTTAATCAAATAAGATAACGCTTTTTCTCCACGTAATAACCTATTAATTTAATTGGTCATAAAAGAATATAACACATCACTTACATTTAATTGACCTAGAAAGGAAAGTAACAATATTTAAATTAGACAAGCTACCTAGGAGGATTGTACAGTTGTGTCCCAAATGGCACCTTGCTCCCTACATAGTGTACTACCTTTAACCAGAGCCCTATGGGCCCTAAGTAGTGCACACTATATAATGAATAGGGTTCCATTTGGGACATATTCCCTATGATGAAGTCATAAAGCGGTGGCTCTCGGCTGTGCAGACTACATATTTCTGTCACCCTCCTCTTCTTCTCTTCCTGTCACCCTTCTCGCCCTCCTCTCCTCCTTCTCCCCTCCCCTCCTCACCCTCCTTCTTCTCCCCTCCCCTCATTCTCCTCTCCCCTCCTCACCCTCCTCCGTCTCCCCTCCTCTCCTCCACACCCTCCTTTACTCCTTCTCCCCCTCTTCTCCTCCTTCTCCCCCTCCTCTCCTCCTTCTCCCCCTCCTCTCCTCCTTCTCCCCCCACTCTCCTCCTTTTCTCCCTCCCTCCTTCTCTCCATCTACTCCTCTCTCTCTTTGCTCAGCCCGTCTCATTGAAGGTTCCTCTGGTGGCCCAATTATGGTGTGTGTGTGTATGTGTGTGTATGTGTGTGTATGTGTGTGTGTATGTGTGTGTATGCTCAAATTGAGGCTGTTTACAGCAATGTCTTCTGGGAAAGCCAGCAGCTGGTGGAAAAAGAGTCCGCATGGACCGTAGCAAGCCACCCCTCATGTTTACAAACACACACACACACACCACACATACACACACACACACACACCCTGTAACATACTGTACCAACCAAGCCATCCCTCATGTTTACAAACACACACACCACACACCCTTTACCCCTGTAGCATACTGTACCAGCCAAACCAACCCTTTACCCCTGTAACATACTGTACCAGCCAAACCAACCCTTTACCCCTGTAACATACTGTACCAGCCAAACCAACCCTTTACCCTGTAACATAAAGATACTGTACCAGCCAAACCAACCCTTTACCCCTGTAACATACTGTACCAGCCACACAAACCCTTTACCCTGTAACATACAGATACTGTACCAACCAAACCAACCCTTTACCCTGTAACATACAGATACTGTACCAACCAAACCAACCCTTTACCCTGTAACATACTGTACCAACCAATCCAACCCTTTACCCTGTAACATAAAGATACTGTACTAACCAAACCAACCCTTTACCCTGTAACATACAGATACTGTACCAGCCAAACCAACCCTTTACCCCTGTAACATAAAGATACTGTACCAACCAAACCAACCCTTTACCCTGTAACATACTGTACCAACCAAACCAACCCTTTACCCTGTAACATAAAGATACTGTACCAACCATACCAACCCTTTACCCCTGTAACATACTGATACTGTACCAACCAAACCAACCCTTTACCCTGTAACATACATACACTGTACCAACCAAACCAACCTTTTACCCCTGTAACATAAAGATACTGTACCAACCAAACCAACCCTTTACCCTGTAACATACTGTACCAGCCAAACCAAACCTTTACCATGTAACATAAAGATACTGTACCAACCAAACCAACCCTTTACCCCTGTAACATACTGTACCAACCAAACCAACCTTTTACCCTGTAACATACAGATACTGTACCAACCAAACCAACCCTTTACCCTGTAACATACTGTACCAACCAAACCAACCATTTACCCCTGTAACATACTGTACAAACCAAACCAACCCTTTACCCTGTAACATAAAGATACTGTACCAACCAAACCAACCCATTACCCTGTAACATACTGTACCAACCAAACCAACCCTTTACCCTGTAACATAAAGATACTGTACCAACCATACCAACCCTTTACCCCTGTAACATACTGATACTGTACCAACCAAACCAACCCTTTACCCTGTAACATACATACACTGTACCAACCAAACCAACCTTTTACCCCTGTAACATAAAGATACTGTACCAACCAAACCAACCCTTTACCCTGTAACATACTGTACCAGCCAAACCAAACCTTTACCCTGTAACATAAAGATACTGTACCAACCAAACCAACCCTTTACCCCTGTAACATACTGTACCAACCAAACCAACCCTTTACCCTGTAACATACATACACTGTACCAACCAAACCAACCCTTTACCCTGTAACATACATACACTGTACCAACCAAACCAACCCTTTACCCTGTAACATACAGATACTGTACCAACCAAACCAACCCTTTACCCCTGTAACATAAAGATACTGTACCAACCAAACCAACCCTTTACCCTGTAACATAAATATATTGTACCAACCAAACCAACCCTTTACACAGTAACATAAAGATACTGTACCAACCAAACCAACCCTTTACCCTGTAACATAAAGATACTGTACCAACCAAACCAACCCTTTACCCTGTAACTTACATACACTGTACCAACCAAACCAACCTTTTACCCCTGTAACATAAAGATACTGTACCAACCAAACCAACCCTTTACCCTGTAACATAAAGATACTGTACCAACCAAACCAACCCTTTACCCTGTAACATAAAGATACTGTACCAACCAAACCAACCCTTTACCCCTGTAACATACTGATACTGTACCAACCAAACCAACCCTTTACCCTGTAACATACATACACTGTACCAACCAAACCAACCCTTTACCCTGTAACATACATACACTGTACCAACCAAACCAACCCTTTACCCTGTAACATACATACACTGTACCAACCAAACCAACCCTTTACCCTGTAACATACATACACTGTACCAACCTTTTACCCCTGTAACATAAAGATACTGTACCAACCAAACCAACCCTTTACCCTGTAACATACATACACTGTACCAACCAAACCAACCTTTTACCCCTGTAACATAAAGATACTGTACCAACCAAACCAACCCTATACCCTGTAACATACTGTACCAGCCAAACCAACCCTTTACCCTGTAACATAAAGATACTGTACCAACCAAACCAACCCTTTACCCCTGTAACATAAAGATACTGTACCAACCAAACCAACCCTTTACCCCTGTAACATACTGTACCAACCAAACCAACCCTTTACCCTGTAACATACAGATACTGTACCAGCCAAACCAACCCATTTACCCTGTAACATACTGTACCAACCAAACCAACCCTTTACCCTGTAACATACTGTACCAACCAAACCAACCCTTTTCCCCTGTAACATACTGTACCAACCAAACCAACCCTTTACCCTGTAACATACAGATACTGTACCAACCAAACCAACCTTTTACCCCTGTAACATAAAGATACTGTACCAACCAAACAAATCCTTTACCCTGTAACATAAAGATACTGTACCAACCAAACCAACCCTTTACCCTGTAACATAAAGATACTGTACCAACCAAACCAACCCTTTACCCCTGTAACATACTGATACTGTACCAACCAAACCAACCCTTTACCCTGTAACATACATACACTGTACCAACCAAACCAACCCTTTACCCTGTAACATACATACACTGTACCAACCAAACCAACCCTTTACCCTGTAACATACATACACTGTACCAACCAAACCAACCCTTTACCCTGTAACATACATACACTGTACCAACCAAACCAACCTTTTACCCCTGTAACATAAAGATACTGTACCAACCAAACCAACCCTTTACCATGTAACATACTGTACCAGCCAAACCAACCCTTTACCCTGTAACATAAAGATACTGTTCCAACCAAACCAACCCTTTACACAGTAACATAAAGATACTGTACCAACCAAACCAACCCTTTACCCTGTAACATAAAGATACTGTACCAACCAAACCAACCCTTTACCCTGTAACTTACATACACTGTACCAACCAAACCAACCTTTTACCCCTGTAACATAAAGATACTGTACCAACCAAACCAACCCTTTACCCTGTAACATAAAGATACTGTACCAACCAAACCAACCCTTTACCCTGTAACATAAAGATACTGTACCAACCAAACCAACCCTTTACCCCTGTAACATACTGATACTGTACCAACCAAACCAACCCTTTACCCTGTAACATACATACACTGTACCAACCAAACCAACCCTTTACCCTGTAACATACATACACTGTACCAACCAAACCAACCCTTTACCCTGTAACATACATACACTGTACCAACCAAACCAACCCTTTACCCTGTAACATACATACACTGTACCAACCTTTTACCCCCTGTAACATAAAGATACTGTACCAACCAAACCAACCCTTTACCCTGTAACATAAATATACTGTACCAACCAAACCAACCCTTTTACCCTGTAACATAAAGATACTGTACCAACCAAACCAACCCTATACCCTGTAACATAAAGATACTGTACCAGCCAAACCAACCCTTTACCCTGTAACATAAAGATACTGTACCAACCAAACCAACCCTTTACCCCTGTAACATAAAGATACTGTACCAACCAAACCAACCCTTTACCCCTGTAACATACTGTACCAACCAAACCAACCCATTTACCCTGTAACATACTGTATCAACCAAACCAACCCTTTACCCTGTAACATACTGTACCAACCAAACCAACCCTTTTCCCCTGTAACATACTGTACCAACCAAACCAACCCTTTACCCTGTAACATACAGATACTGTACCAACCAAACCAACCTTTTACCCCTGTAACATAAATATACTGTACCAACCAAACCAACCCTTTACCCTGTAACATAAAGATACTGTACCAACCAAACCAACCCTTTACCCTGTAACATAAAGATACTGTACCAACCAAACCAACCCTTTACCCCTGTAACATACTGATACTGTACCAACCAAACCAACCCTTTACCCTGTAACATACATACACTGTACCAACCAAACCAACCCTTTACCCTGTAACATACATACACTGTACCAACCAAACCAACCCTTTACCCTGTAACATACATATACTGTACCAACCAAACCAACCCTTTACCCTGTAACATAAAGATACTGTACCAACCAAACCAACCCTTTACCCCTGTAACATAAAGATACTGTACCAACCAAACCAACCCTTTACCCCTGTAACATACTGTACCAACCAAACCAACCCTTTACCCTGTAACATAAAGATACTGTACCAACCAAACCAACCCTTTACCCTGTAACATACAGATACTGTACCAGCCAAACCAACCCATTTACCCTGTAACATACTGTACCAACCAAACCAACCCTTTACCCTGTAACATACTGTACCAACCAAACCAACCCTTTACCCTGTAACATACTGTACCAACCAAACCAACCCTTTACCCTGTAACATACTGTACCAACCAAACCAACCCTTTACCCTGTAACATACTGTACCAACCAAACCAACCCTTTACCCTGTAACATACAGATACTGTACCAACCAAACCAACCCTTTACCCCTGTAACATACAGATACTGTACCAACCAAACCAACCCTTTACCCCTGTAACATACAGATACTGTACCAACCAAACTAACCCTTTACCCTGTAACATACAGATACTGTACCAACCAAACCAACCCTTTACCCTGTAACATACTGTACCAACCAAACCAACCCTTTACCCTGTAACATACTGTACCAACCAAACCAACCCTTTACCCTGTAACATACAGATACAGATACTGTACCAACCAAACCAACCTTTTACCCCTGTAACATACAGATACTGTACCAACCAAACCAACCCTTTACCCTGTAACATACAGATACAGATACTGTACCAACCAAACCAACCCTTTACCCCTGTAACATACATACACTGTACCAACCAAACCAACCCTTTACCCTGTAACATACATACACTGTACCAACCAAACCAACCCTTTACCCTGTAACATACATACACTGTACCAACCAAACCAACCCTTTACCCCTGTAACATACAGATACAGATACTGTACCAACCAAACCAACCCTTTACCCCTGTAACATACTGTACCAACCAAACCAACCCTTTACCCTGTAACATACATACACTGTACCAACCAAACCAACCCTTTACCCCTGTAACATACTGTACCAACCAAACCAACCCTTTACCCTGTAACATACAGATACAGATACTGTACCAACCAAACCAACCCTTTACCCCTGTAACATACAGATACAGCCCTATCTTTGTTTAGCTTGCGGCCAATGATGACAAGGGAGAAGGAGACGGGGGAATATGTTCACCGTGGCACCTCCCCACCCACCTACCTCCCCACCCACCCACCTCCCCACCTACCTCCCCACCCACCTACCCACGGGCGTTCATTCTACTCAGGGTTACCGGTCTTTATTTTAGTCAGCTGTAGAAGTCAGCTGCATTGGTCACAGTGCTCATGATGGCATATTTCATTTGGATCCAGTCAATTAGGCCGGGCTAAGCTGCATATCCTGCTGAGAACCTCCATCCTCCATCCTCCACTCTGCTGCATGCGTTTCTGTCCCAAATGGCACCCTATTCCCTATATAGTGCACTATTTTTGACCATGGTTCATTAGTAGTGCCCTATATAGGGGAAAGGGTGCATTTTGGGACACATCATGTATCTCCCTCCCTCCCTATTTGCCTCCATCTCCTGTCATACGTCCTCTCCTCTCCTCTCCTCTCCTCTCCTCTCCTCTCCTCTCCTCTCCTCATCTTCCCTCCTCTCCTCGTCTCCTCTCCTTCCGCTCTCTCTGTCTCCCTGTGCCAGGCGTAATCCTATTACCATACACACACGTGCACACACACGAACATGCACACACTATGTGAACACACACACACACACACACAAACACACACACACACACACACACACACACACACACACACACACACACACACACACACACTGAAACAACGTTGGGTGTATATATCCTCTCTGTATCTATAATGACCTGTATATCCTCTCTGTATCTATAATGACCTGTATATCCTCTCTGTTTACTCCAGGTTATGAGGGTGTCTATCTCTGTCTGACCAATAGGAACTAGATCCCCAGCATACTGTTTACTCCAGGTTATGAGGGTGTCTATCTCTGTCTGACCAATAGGAACTAGATCCCTAGCATACTGTTTACTCCAGGTTATGAGGGTGTCTATCTCTGTCTGACCAATAGGAACTAGATCCCTAGCATACTGTTTACTCCAGGTTATGAGGGTGTCTATCTCCGTCTGACCAATAGGAACTAGATCCCCAGCATACTGTTTACTCCAGGTTATGAGGGTGTCTATCTCTGTCTGACCAATAGGAACTAGATCCCTAGCATACTGTTTACTCCAGGTTATGAGGGTGTCTATCTCTGTCTGACCAATAGGAACTAGATCCCTAGCATACTGTTTACTCCAGGTTATGAGGGTGTCTATCTCTGTCTGACCAATAGGAACTAGATCCCCAGCATACTGTTTACTCCAGGTTATGAGGGTGTCTATCTCTGTCTGACCAATAGGCAGCAGAGGGGTGAGTAACAGGGACTTACTAGCAACGTAGTCTGGCTGGTTTGGTTAGTTTATTCATGTGACTCTTATAGTCAGCCAGATTCATGACACTTTGGAGACATGACTTTCCCTCTCTTTCCTCACACCGCTGCCGACTGCTTACATTTTGCCAATCAGTCTGTTGCTATGGTAACGGCCCACGTGCCTCCTCCGTTTCCTTCCTTCCCCCCTCGTTTTTCCACCCCCTTCAACCAGTACCTCATCTCATCTTCCCCTCAACCAGCACCCCAACCTCATCTCATGTCCTCCTCAACCAGCACCCCAACCTCATCTCATCTCCTCCTCAACCAGCACCCCAACCTCGTCTCTCCCTCAACCAGCACTTCAACCTCATCTCCCCTCAACCAGCACTTCAACCTCATCTCCTCCTCAACCAGCACCCCAACCTCATCTCATCTCCCTCTCAACGAGCATCCAAAACCTCATCTCCTCCTCAACCAGCACTTCAACCTCATCTCCTCCTCAACCAGCACCCCAACCTCATCTCAACCAGCACCCCAACCTCATCTCATCTCCCTCTCAACGAGCATCCAAAACCTCATCTCCTCCTCAACCAGCACCCCAACCGCATCTCTCCCTCAACCAGCAACCCAACCTCATCTCCTCTCAACCAGCAACCCAACCTCATCTCCTCTCAACCAGCACCCCAACCTCATCTCCTCTCAACCAGCATCCCAGCCTCATCTCCTCTCAACCAGCATCCCAACCTCATCTCTCCCTCAACCAGCACCCCAACCTCATCTCCTCTCCTCTCAACGAGCATCCCAACCTCATCTCTCCCTCAACCAGCACCCCAACCCCATCTCCTCTCAACCAGCACCCCAAACTCATCTCCCTCTCAACGAGCATCCAAAACCTCATCTCCTCCTCAACCAGCACTTCAACCTCATCTCCTCCTCAACCAGCACCCCAACCTCATCTCAACCAGCACCCCAACCTCATCTCCCTCTCAACGAGCATCCAAAACCTCATCTCCTCCTCAACCAGCACTTCAACCTCATCTCCTCCTCAACCAGCATCCCAACCTCATCTCATCTCAACCAGCACCCCAACCTCATCTCATCTCCCTCTCAACGAGCATCCAAAACCTCATCTCCTCCTCAACCAGCACCCCAACCGCATCTCTCCCTCAACCAGCAACCCAACCTCATCTCATCTCCCTCTCAACGAGCATCCAAAACCTCATCTCCTCCTCAACCAGCACCCCAACCGCATCTCTCCCTCAACCAGCAACCCAACCTCATCTCCTCTCAACCAGCACCCCAACCTCATCTCCTCTCAACCAGCACCCCAACCTCATCTCCTCTCAACCAGCATCCCAGCCTCATCTCCTCTCAACCAGCATCCCAACCTCATCTCCCCTCAACCAGCACCCCAACCTCATCTCCTCTCCTCTCAACGAGCATCCCAACCTCATCTCTCCCTCAACCAGCACCCCAACCCCATCTCCTCTCAACCAGCACCCCAAACTCATCTCCCCTCAACCAGCACCCCAACCTCATCTCATCTCCTCCTCAACCAGCACGCCAACCTCATCTCATCTCCCCTCAACGAGCACCCCAACCTCATCTCTCCCTCAACCAGCACCCCAACCTCATCTCCTCTCAACCAGCACCCCAACCTCATCTCCTCTCAACCAGCACTCCAACCTCCTCTCATCTCCACCTCAACCAGCACCCCAACCTCATATCCCCTCAACCAGCATCCCGACCTCATCTCAACTCCACCTCAACCAGCACACCGACCTCATCTCAACTCCACCTCAACCAGCACACCGACCTCATCTCATCTCCTCCTCAACCAGCACCCCAACCTCATCTCATCTCCTCCTCAACCAGCACCCCGACCTCATCTCATCTCCTCCTCAACCACCACCCCAACCTCATCTCCCCCTCAACCAGCACCCCAATCTCATCACCCCCTCAACCAGCACCCCAACCTCATCTTATCTCCCCTCAACCAGCATCCCAACCTCATCACATGTCCTCCTCAACCAGCACCCCAATCTCATCTCCTCTCCTCCTCAACCAGCACCCCAACCTCATTTCATCTCCTCCTCAACCAGCACCCCAACCTCATCTCATCTCCTCCCCAATCAGCACTCATCTCCTCCTCAACCAGCACCCCAACCTCATCTCCTCCTCAAACAGCACCCCAACCTCATCTCCTCCTCAAACAGCACCCCAACATCATCTCATCTCCCCCTCAACCAGCACCCCAACCTCATCTCCTCCTCAACCAGCACCCCGACCTCATCTCATCTCCCCTCAACCAGCACCCCAACCTCATCTCCTCATCCAAACCAGCACCCCAACCTCATCTCATCTCCCCCTCAACCAGCACCCTGACCTCATGTCTCCCCTGCCCCTTGTTCTCTACCTCCTTTGCTTTCCATTTCTCCCTCTCTCTCTCTCTTTCTCTCTCTCTCTCTCTCTCTCTCTCTCTCTCTCTCTCTCTCTCTCTCTCTCTCTCTCTCACTTTCCCTGTTTTCCACTGCCGATATGAGTGTGTGCTGGTTAGTTATGTGATTGATGGCTGTGTTGTGTGGGAGTGGGGAAGACAGGCGCACACATATACACACACACACACACACACACACACACACACACACACACACACACACACACACACACACACACACACACACACACACACACACACACACACAAACACAAACACCGACATGCCACAGATCAAAGAGACCTATCACCAGACAAAGGGAGGGAGGGATGGATGGAAGGGGTGTATGGATGGAGGGGGAAGGAGGGACAGGGAGGGGGGGGGGGGGTTGGCGAGGGAGGAACAGGGTAGGGAGGGAGGGAGGATGGAGATGGGAGGGAGGAAAGGACAGAGGCAACCAGGAAGGAGAAATCTCAATCCTGATGAAGTATGGAGCCAACTATGAGACAGAACATTATCTGGCAAAACTAAAAAAACAATTGCCTCAGAACAAGTCGACCAATGTCCACCTATAATGAAATGGCAAGACTGTGTTTGTACTTACTTCCCCATATGACGAGCGATTGATTGACAGGTGAAAGACTACATGTAGTGCCACTGTCCCTCCATGCCCATGTTCATCCCCATGCCACTCATCGCTCCTATTGGAGAGGGGAACAAGAACAACAAGGTTGTTGAGATGGAAAGCCCAGTCTGACCAGTACAGGATGGGACAGAGAAAAGCAGGGGTTCCTATGAAAGACATTAACAGACCAAATGAAAGGAGAGCTTTGGTCAGGCTCTACCATTAAGCCATATTAGCATAGCCATGACATCAGTCAGCCAACCTAGCCATAACATCAGTCAGCCAACCTAGCCATGACATCAGTCAGCCAACCTAGACATGACATCAGTCAGCCAACCTAACCATGACATCAGTCAGCCAACCTAGCCATGACATCAGTCAGCCAACCTAGCCATAACATCAGTCAGCCAACCTAGCCATGACATCAGTCAGCCAACCTAGCCATGACATCAGTCAGCCAACCTAGCCATGACATCAGTCAGCCAACCTAACCATGACATCAGTCAGCCAACCTAACCATGACATTAGTCAGCCAACCTAGCCATGACATCAGTCAGCCAACCTAGCCATGACATCAGTCAGCCAACCTAGCCATGACATCAGTCAGCCAACCTAGCCATGACATCAGTCAGCCAACCTAGACATGACATCAGTCAGCCAACCTAACCATGACATCAGTCAGCCAACCTAGCCATGACATCAGTCAGCCAACCTAGCCATGACATCAGTCAGCCAACCTAGCCATGACATCAGTCAGCCAACCTAGCCATGACATTAGTCAGCCAACCTAGCCATGACATCAGTCAGCCAACCTAGCCATGACATCAGTCAGCCAACCTAGCCATGACATCAGTCAGCCAACCTAGCCATGACATCAGTCAGCCAACCTAGACATGACATCAGTCAGCCAACCTAGCCATGACATCAGTCAGCCAACCTAGCCATGACATCAGTCAGCCAACCTAACCATGACATCAGTCAGCCAACCTAGCCATGACATCAGTCAGCCAACCTAGCCATGACATCAGTCAGCCAACCTAGCCATGACATCAGTCAGCCAACCTAGCCATGACATCAGTCAGCCAACCTAGCCATGACATCAGTCAAAAACACCTCACAACGTGACATGGTACCAGGAACAAGACAGAACGAGCTGAAACCTGATGCCTACGAGCTGCCGGTCACGTCGATGCGTGTGCTGATGTTATCAGCCAACCTGTCTATAGGACAACCCAAATGAAAGGAGACCTTTGGTCTAGCTCCTCTATAGGTGACAGGAAGAGGCCAAAGAGCCAAAGAGGTAGAGGAGGAAGGGCTAGAGAGGACCAGGGGAGAGAGATGGAGAGAGAGAGATGGGGAGAGACAGAGAGAGAGAGATGGAGAGAGAAAGAGAGAGAGAGGGGGGGAGATGGGGAGAAACAGAGAGAGAGCGAGAGGGAGAGAGAGAGAGATGGGGAGAAACAGAGGGAGAGATATGGGGAAAGATAGAGAGATGGGGAGAGACAGAGAGATGGAGACAGAGAGAGAGAGAGAGAGAGAGAGAGAGAGAGAGAGAGAGAGAGAGAGAGAGAGAGAGATGGAGGCTTAATGGCAGAATTTGGTGATTAGGCCCAATGGCGTGAGACAGAGAAAGACTGAGAAGGAAGGAGAGACAGAGGAGTTGCTATGTGAGGAACTTCACCTGTACTACTGTAAGAGGTGGTGGTGTGTGTGTTTTTAGGACACCCTGGGAATTGTCTACACCAAGGACTTGTGGGAAGGCAGGCATTTGTATGGCAGACCAGACCAGACGAAACCATAGAACAGACGAGAGAGAGAGAGAGAAGAGGAGGGAGAGAGAGAGAGAGAGAGAGAGAGAAGAGGAGGGTGAGAGAGAGAGAGAGAGAGAGAGAGAGAGAGAGAGAGAGAGAGAGAGAGAGAGGGAGAGAGAGAGAGAGAGAGAGAGAGAGAGAGAGAGAGAGAGAGAGAGAGAGAGAGAGAGAGAAGAGGAGGGTGAGAGAGAGAGAGAGAGAGAGAGAGAGAAGGGGGAGAGAGAGAGAGAGAGAGAGAGAAGAGGAGAGAAGAGAGAGAGAGAGAGAGAGAGAGAGAGAGAGAGAGGAGGGAGAGAGAGAGAGAGAGAGAGAGAGAGAGAGGGGAGGGAGAGAGAGAGAGAGAGAGAGAGAGAGAGAGAAGAGGAGGGAGAGAGAGAGAGAGAAAGAGAGAGAGAAGAGGAGGGAGAGAGAGAGAGAGAGAGAGAAGAGAGAGAGAGAGAAGGGAGACAGAGACAGAATGAAAAGACAGACAAAGGAAAGAAAGAAAGATGAAAGAGAGAGACAGACAGACAGACAGACACGCCGAAGGAGGGTCTTACCAGGTGGTCTGATTCCCATGTGCTGCTGCCCGTCCATCACGAAGCCCCCCATGGGTTGTCCATCTGGGGTGTAGGGGGCTCCTTGACTTACTGTGGGGGCGGGGGGGGCATTGGTCAATTAGTGCTATTAATTAAGACTCAGTGGCTTTAGCTGAAATCATCTTTTGGTCTGTTGGGTGCATAAGGCCTGGGATGGTACTGCCTTGCCTTGTCTTTCATCCTTTACCCAGCAGCCTCTAGTAGCACTATAAGGATGACACTGAATAATAGAACCAGAGCCCACATCTGTTCTAATGAAGCTGATTCTACATTTATAAATAGTATTACTTCAACTAAAATAGAAAGTGAACTAATGTACATTTCTCAGGTCAGCGGATCTACATATCGGAAGGAATCTTTTCAACAAGATCACTGAAAAGCATTGAGGAAAAGAGAAAAATAAGAAACTAGAAAAATAAGATATTTAAATAACTATAAAATATTGTAATAATAGTGTAATATAAATACGTGTATCAATGTGTTTAAATATAAACAAAGCTCACCACAATGCTTTATCAGAGACAGAGGGCTAGAAAAGGCAGCAGGCAGCACATGGTAGATGAGATAAACAGGTAACTGGAGAACGACCTGTTCTCTCTCCCCTTGTCCTGCTCTCCTATAGAAACCCACTTACCTCTGATACAAGCTGTTTGGGGGTCAGTCAAGCAAAAACAAGAGCTCAGGCCCAGTGAATGTCTTTGAACTCTACTGAGCTCCTAATGCCACCCTGACCTCTGACCCCTATTACAGGTAATAAACTTTACAGCAGTCCAACCCAAGCCCATGCACCAGGGACCCAACACTCACTCACAGCAGCCGCAAGAAGGGGAGGTTTGGGGGGGGTAAAGCGCGGGGGGTTGTGGGGTAACGAGAGGGGGGTAGCTGGAGCTGGGAACCCAAACAAAAGTCACCTCCCAAAACACTGAAACTGAAATTTGTCAATGCCTCTGTGTTTTGGTTTGGTTGGAGTTTGGGGGTTTGGTTTAAAAAAAATGTTGGGGGGGAAGGGGTGTGTTTATTTGGACAAACTTTGTTGAGGACACAGCTAGGGTTGTTTAAAACAACAACAGACAACAACAACCCATTCTTCGTGAATATTAACCCAATATGTATTATTATTATTAACCAATCATGTTGTTATTATTTAATCGTGTTTTAATAGTTTTACATCATGAAATCGTTCATTGGCATAAATTAGGGACTCAACATGTCAGAGTTACTGTATTAGTGCTGAGCTTCAATTCAACTCAATTCAATTAAAGAACGTTTATTTAGGATGACTGTCGAAAGGCTTGTTTTAGTATGTGGTCAGTCACTCCTTATTGACACCGCGATGGGTTTGGTTGTTTGTTTTAGGGGGGGTCCAGTATTTACCGGCCGAGGAAGCTCCAGGAAAGGGAGAGGGACCGGGTGCATGGCTTGTGGAGGCCTTTCGCCTGCGAGACTTGAATACAGTAACTATGGGAGACTTGCCTGCACGGTTCGACTGGTCGATCATGGGCTGAACTATTCTCCTTCTGGCATTGATGAACCTGTAGGACACAAGGAGAGAGAGAGAGGGGGAGAGGGGAGGGAAGGAGAGAGGGAGAGGGGAGGGAAGGAGAGAGGGAGAAGGAGAGGGAAGGGAAGGAGAGAGGGAGAAGTAGAGAAAGAGAGAAACATGGTTATAATCTTTTGAAGAAAGATCCAAAATTAGGCAGGTCTCGATCATCACAAAGAAAAATAGCAAAAATCAACATTTAAAAGTTTGATATACAGCTACAAAAAATACACTGTCAAAACCAGCTTCTCCTCAGATTATATCAACTAGCCTTGACAGCCTCTCCTCAGATTATATCAACTAGCCTTGACAGCCTCTCCTCAGATTATATCAACTAGCCTTGACAGCCTCTCCTCAGATTATATCAACTAGCCTTGACAGCCTCTCCTCAGATTATATCAACTAGCCTTGACAGCCTCTCCTCAGATTATATCAACTAGCCTTGACAGCCTCTCCTCAGATTATATCAACTAGCCTTGGCAGCCTCTTCTCAGATTATATCAACTAGCCTTGACAGCCTCTCCTCAGATTATATCAACTAGCCTTGACAGCCTCTCCTCAGATTATATCAACTAGCCTTGACAGCCTCTCCAACTCCTTGATTATATCAACTAGCCTTGACAGCCTCTTCTCAGATTATATCAACTAGCCTTGACAGCCTCTTCTCAGATTATATCAACTAGCCTTGACAGCCTCTCCTCAGATTATATCAACTAGCCTTGACAGCCTCTTCTCAGATTATATCAACTAGCCTTGACAGCCTCTTCTCAGATTATATCAACTAGCCTTGACAGCCTCTTCTCAGATTATATCAACTAGCCTTGACAGCCTCTTCTCAGATTATATCAACTAGCCTTGACAGCCTCTTCTCAGATTATTATATCAACTAGCCTTGACAGCCTCTCCTCAGATTATATCAACTAGCCTTGACAGCCTCTTCTCAGATTATATCAACTAGCCTTGACAGCCTCTTCTCAGATTATATCAACTAGCCATGACAGCCTCTTCTCAGATTATATCAACTAGCCTTGACAGCCTCTTCTCAGATTATATCAACTAGCCTTGACAGCCTCTCCTCAGATTATATCAACTAGCCTTGACAGCCTCTCCTCAGATTATATCAACTAGCCTTGATTATATCAGCCTCTCTTCTCAGATTATATCAACTAGCCTTGACAGCCTCTCCTCAGATTATATCAACTAGCCTTGACAGCCTCTCCTCAGATTATATCAACTAGCCTTGACTCTCCTGATTATATCAGCCTCTCTTCTCAGATTATATCAACTAGCCATGACAGCCTCTTCTCAGATTATATCAACTCAGCCTCTTCTCAGATTATATCAACTAGCCTTGACAGCCTCTCCTCAGATTATATCAACTAGCCTTCTTCTCAGACAGCCTCTCTCTCAGATTATATCAACTAGCCTTGACAGCCTCTCCTCAGATTATATCAACTAGCCTTGACAGCCTCTTCTCAGATTATATCAACTAGCCTTGACAGCCTCTCTCAGATTATATCAACTAGCCTTGACAGCCTCTCCTCAGATTATATCAACTAGCCTTGGCAGCCTCTTCTCAGATTATATCAACTAGCCATGACAGCCTCTTCTCAGATTATATCAACTAGCCAGCCTCTCCTCAGATTATATCAACTAGCCATGGCAGCCTCTCCTCAAATTATATGCCTCTCTCAAATTATATAAACTAGCCATGACAGCCTCTCCTCAGATTATATCAGCCTCTCCTCAGATTATATCAGCCTCTCCTCAGATTATATCAGCCTCTCCTCAGATTATGTCAGTCTCTCCTCAGATTATATCAGCCTCTCCTCAGATTATATCAGCCTCTCCTCAGATTATGTCAGTCTCTCCTCAGATTATATCAACCTCTCCTCAGATTATGTCAGTCTCTCCTCAGATTATATCAGCCTCTCATCAGATTATATCAGACTCTCCTCAGATTATATCAGCCTCTCCTCAGATTATATCAGACTTATTATATCAGAGCCATCTCTCCTCACTAATGCATTTAGATTATATCAGCAATTTTAGTTAATGCATTTCTCTCCTGTCTGAAAGAGATGTTCCATCTAATGCTGAACTCAATTCACGATTTGGGAGTCTATTGCTGAGATCAACTCACGAGTTGGGAGTCTAATGCTGAACTCAATTCACGATTTGGGAGTCTATTGCTGAGATCAACTCACGAGTTGGGAGTCTAATGCTGAACTCAATTCACGATTTGGGAGTCTAATGCTGAGATCAACTCACGAGTTAGTAACGTGCTTTAATTCCTGACAGTACACCCTAAAGCTAACCCCGATAGTACATCCTAACACTAACCCTGACAGTACACCCTAAAGCTAACCCTGACAGTACACCCTAACCCTAACAGTACATCCTAACTCTAACCCTGACAATACATCCTAACCCTGACAGTACATCCTAACACTAACCCTGACAGTATATCCTAACCCTAACCCTGACAGTATATCCTAACACTAACCCTGACAGTACATCCTAACACTAACCCTGACAGTATATCCTAACACTAACCCTGACAGTACATCCAAACCCTGACAGTACATCCTAACACTAACCCTGACAGTACATCCTAACCCTGACAGTACATCCTAACCCTAACCCTGACAGTACATCCAAACCCTGACAGTACATCCTAACACTAACCCTGACAGTACATCCTAACCCTGACAGTACATCCTAACACTAACCCTGACAGTACATCCAAACCCTGACAGTACATCCTAACACTAACCCTGACAGTACATCCTAACCCTGACAGTACATCCTAACCCTGACAGTACATCCTAACACTAACCCTGACAGTACATCCTAACCCTGACAGTACATCCTAACCCTAACCCTGACAGTACATCCTAACACTAACCCTGACAGTACATCCTAACCCTGACAGTACATCCTAACCCTAACCCTGACAGTACATCCTAACACTAACCCTGACAGTACATCCTAACCCTGACAGTACATCCTAACCCTGACAGTACATCCTAACCCCCTGACAGTACATCCTAACACTGACAGTAACCCTGACAGTACATCCTAACCCTGACAGTACCCTGACAGTACATCCTAACACTAACCCTGAGTATATCCTAACATAACCCTGACAGTACATCCTAACACTAACCCTGACAGTACATCCTGACAGTACATCCTAACCCTGACAGTACATCCTGACAACACCTAACCCTGACAGTACATCCTAACCCTGACAGTACATCCTAACCCTGACAGTACATCCTATCCCTGACAGTACATCCTAACCCTGACAGTACATCCTCCCTAACCCTGAAGTACATCCTAACCCTGACAGTACATCCTAACACTGACAGTACATCCTAACCTGACAGTACATCCTAACCCTGAACATCCTAACCCTGACAGTACATCCAACCCTGACAGTACATCCTAACACTAACCCTGACAGTACATCCTAACCCTGACAGTACATCCTAACCCTGACAGTACATCCCCTAACCTGACAGTACATCCTAACACCCTGACAGTACATCCTAACACTAACCCTGACAGTACATCCTAACACTAACCCTGAGTATATCCTAACACTAACCCTGACAGTACATCCTAACACTAACCCTGACAGTACATCCTAACACTGACAGTACATCCTAACCCTGACAGTACATCCTAACCCTAACCCTGACAGTACATCCTAACATCCTAACCCCCTGACAGTACATCCTAACCCCTGACAGTACATCCTAACCCCCTGACAGTACATCCTAACACTAAACCCTGACAGTACATCCTAACCCTGACAGTACATCCTAACCCTGACAGTACATCCTAACACTAACCCTGACAGTACATCCTAACAGTACATCCTAACCCTGACAGTACATCCTAACACTAACCCTGACAGTACATCCTAACATCCCTAACATCCTAACCCTGACAGTACATCCTAACCCTCCATAACACTAACCCTGTGTTAGTATATCCTAACACCCCTGACAGTACATCCTAACACTAACCCTGACAGTACATCCTAACCCTGACAGTACATCCTAACCTGACAGTACATCCTACCCCTGACAGTACATCCTAACCCTGACAGTACATCCTAACCCTGACAGTACATCCTAGTACATCCTAACCCTAACCCTGACATCCTAACCCTGTACATCCTAACCCTGACAGTAACCTAACACTAACCCTGACAGTACATCCTAACATCCTAACCCTGACAGTACATCCTAACCCTAACCCTGACAGTACATCCTAACCCTAACCTGACAGTACCATCCTAACCCTGACAGTACATCCTAACCCTGACAGTACATCCTAACACTAACCCTGACAGTACATGACAGTACCCTAACACTAACCCTGACAGTACATCCTAACCCTGACAGTACATCAGTACATCCTAACCCTGACAGTACATCCTAACCCTGACAGTACATCCTAACACTAACCCTGACAGTATACATCCTAACACTAACCCTGACAGTACATCCTAACCCTGACAGTACAGTACATCCTAACCCTGACAGTACATCCTAACCATGACAGTACATCCTAACCCTGACCATCCTAACCCTGAACCCTGAGTAGTAACATCCCTGACAGTACATCCTAACCTAACCCTGAACCCTGACAGTACATCCTAACCCTGACAGTACATCCTAACCCTGACAGTACATCCTAACCCTGACCCTAACCCTAACCCTGACAGTACATCCTAACCCTGACAGTACATCCTAACCCTAACCCTAACCCCTAACCCTGACAGTAATCATCCTAACCCTAACCCTGACAGTACATCCTAACCAAACCCTGACAGTACATCCTAACCCTGACAGTAACCCACTGACAGTACATCCTAACCCTGACAGTACATCCTAACACTAACCCTGACAGTACATCCTAACCCTGACAGTACATCCTAACCCTAACCCTGACAGTACATCCTAACCCCCTAACCCTGACAGTGACAGTACATCCTAACACTAACCCTGACAGTACATCCTAACCCTGACAGTACATCCTAACAGTACATCCTAACCCCTAACACTGACAGTACATCCTAACCCTAACACTGACTGACAGTACATCCTAACACCTAACCCTGACAGTACATCCTAACCCTGAAGTACATCCTAACCCTGACAGTACATCCTAACCCTGACAGTACATCCTAACCCCTGTGTTAGTACAGTACATCCTAACACTAACCCTAAACCCTGACAGTACATCCTAACACTAACCCTGACAGTACATCCTAACCCTGACAGTACATCCTAACCCTGACAGACCTAACACTAACCCTGACAGTACATCCTAACCCTGACAGTACATCCTAACCCTGATCATCCTAACCCCCTGACAGTACATCCTAACCCTAACCCAGTGACAGTACAGACAGTACATCCTAACCCTGACAGTACATCCTAACCCTAACCTGAACACCTAACCCTGACAGTAGTACACCCTGACAGTACATCCTAACCCTGACAGTACATCCTAACCCTGACATCCTAACCCTGACAGTACATCCTAACCCCCTGACAGTACATCCTAACCCCCTGACAGTACATCCTAACACTAACCCTGACAGTACATCCTAACCTAACCCCCTGACAGTACATCCTAACCCTACCCTAACCCTGACAGTACATCCTAACCCCCTGACAGTACATCCTAACCCTGACAGTAACCCTGACAGTACATCCTAACACTAACCCTAACCCTGAACCCTGACAGTACATCCTAACCCTGACAGTACATCCTAACCAGTAACCCCCTGACAGTACATCCTAACCCTGACAGTACATCAGTACATCCTAACCCTAACCTAACCCTGACAGTACATCCTAACCCTGACAGTACATCCTAACCCTAACCCTGACAGTACATCCTAACATCCTAACCTGACAGTACATCCCTAACCCTAACCCTGACAGTACATCCTGACAGTACATCCTAACACTAACCCTGACAGTACATCCTAACCCCTGACAGTACATCCTAACCCTGACAGTACATCCTAACACTAACCCTGACAGTACATCCTAACACCTGACAGTACATCCACTAACCCTGACAGTACATCCTAACCCTGACAGTACATCCTAACCCTGACAGTACATCCTAACACCCTGACATCCTAACCCTGACAGTACATCCTAACCCTAACCCTGACAGTACATCCTAACCCCCTGACAGTACATCCTAACCCTGAACCCCAACCTGACAGTACATCCTAACCCTGACAGTACATCCTAACACTAACCCTAACCCTGACAGTACATCCTAACCTAACCCTGACAGTACATCCTAACACCTAACCCTGACAGTACATCCTAACCCTGACAGTACATCCTAACCCTGACAGTACATCCTAACCCTGACAGTACATCCTATCCTAACCCTGACAGTACATCCTAACCCCTGACAGTACATCCTAACCCTGACAGTACATCCTAACCCCCTGACAGTACATCCTAACCTGACAGTACATCCTAACCCCCTGACAGTACATCCTAACCTGAAGTACATCCTAACCCTGACAGTACATCCTAACCCTGACAGTACATCCTACCCCTGACAGTACATCCTAACCCCTACAGTACATCCTAACCCTAACCTAACCCTGACAGTACATCCTAACACAGTACCCCCATAACCCTGACAGTACATCATCCTAACCCTGACAGACAGTATCCTAACCCTGACAGTATCCTAACCTGACAATACATCCTAAGTACATCCTAACCCTGACAGTACATCCCTAACCTGACTAACCCTAAACCCTGACACAGTACATCCTAACCCTGACAGTACATCCTAACCCTAACCCTGACAGTACATCCCCCTGACAGTACATCCTAACCCTGACAGTACATCCTAACCCATCCTAACACTGAACCCTAACCTGACAGTACATCCTAACACTAACCCTGACAGTACATCCTAGAGGTGACTAACCCTGACAGTACATCCTAACACTAACCCTGACAGTACATCCTAACACTGACAGTACATCCTAACACTGACAGTACATCCTAACCCTGACAGTACATCCTAACACTAACCCTGACAGTACATCCTAACCCTGACAGTACATCCTAACACTGACAGTCATCCTAACCCTGACAGTACATCCTAACCCTGACAGTACATCCTAACCCTGACAGTACATCCTAACACTAACCCTGTGTTAACCCTGTACAACACTAACCCTGACAGTACATCCTAACACTAACCCTGACAGTCCTACATCCTAACCCTGACAGTACATCCTAACCCTGACAGTACATCCTACCCCTGACAGTACATCCTAACCCTGACAGTACATCCTAACCCCCTGACAGTACATCCTATCCCCTAACCCTGACAGTACATCCTAACCCTGACAGTACATCCTAACCCTAACCCTAACCCTGACAGTACATCCTAACCCTGACAGTACATCCTAACTAACCCTGACAGTACATCCTAACCCTGACTAACCCTGACAGTACATCCTAACACCTAACCCTGACAGTACATCCTAACCCTGACAGTACATCCTGACTAATCCTAACCCTGACAGTACATCCTAACCCTAACCCTGACAGTACATCCTAACCCTGACAGTACATCCTAACCCCCTGACAGTACATCCTACAGTACCCTAACCCTGACAGTACATCCTAACCCTGACAGACAGTAGAACCTAAGTACATCCTGACAGTACATCCTAACCCCTGACAGTACATCCTAACCCTAACCTAACCCTGACAGTACATCCTAACCCTAACCTGACAGTACATCCTAACCCTAACCCTGACAGTAGAACCCTGACAGTACATCCTAACCCTGACAGTACATCCCACTCAGTACATCCTGGTACATCCTAACCCTAACAGTGACATCCTACACAACCCTGACAGTACACCCTAACCCTGACAGTACATCCTAACCCTGACAGTACAGACAGTACATCCTAACACTAACCCTGACAGTACACCCACTCACCCTGCGGCCCCCATAAAGCACATGGTCACTCTGCTCCCACTCTCACACACACACACACACACACACACACACACACACACACACACACACACACACACACACACACACACACACACACACACACACACACACACCCCACCCTTACTCAGCTCAGCCTAAACCCTTGTTAACTGCCCCTGTGACCTATGCTGAGCTTTAGGAGTGAAGGATCATGGGGGTTGTAACTTGATTTATGCTCCTGCTGTTGGCACCACTGGACACTTCCATTTCATCTCCAGTTTTAAGGAAAAGACCACAACACTATTTTTAAATACACAATGAAAAAGGAACTAGTGGTGGGGGATAGAGGTGACTACAGAGTGGTAGAGGTGACTACAGAGTGGTAGAGGTGACTACAGAGTGGTAGAGGTGACTACAGAGTGGTAGAGGTGACTACAGAGTAGTAGAGGTAGGGGGTAGAGATGACTACAGAGTGGTAGAGATGACTACAGAGTGGTAGAGGTGGGGGGTAGAGCTGACTACAGAGTGGTAGAGATGACTACAGGGTGGTAGAGGTGACTACAGAGTGGTAGAGGTAGGGGGTAGAGGTGACTACAGAGTGGTAGAGGTGACTACAGAGTGGTAGAGGTAGGGGGTAGAGATGACTACAGAGTGGTAGAGGTGACTACAGAGTGGTAGAGGTGACTACAGAGTGGTAGAGGTGGGGGATAGAGGTGACTACAGAGTGGTAGAGGTAGGGGGTAGAGGTGACTACAGAGTGGTAGAGGTGACTACAGAGTGGTAGAGGTGACTACAGAGTGGTAGAGGTGGGGGATAGAGGTGACTACAGAGTGGTAGAGGTGACTACAGAGTGGTAGAGGTAGGGGATAGAGGTGACTACAGAGTGGTAGAGGTGGGGGATAGAGGTGACTACAGAGTGGTAGAGGTGACTACAGAGTGGTAGAGGTAGGGGATAGAGGTGACTACAGAGTGGTAGAGATGACTACAGAGTGGTAGAGGTGACTACAGCGTGGTAGAGGTGACTACAGAGTGGTAGAGGTGACTACAGAGTTGTAGAGGTGGGGGGTAGAGGTGACTACAGAGTGGTAGAGGTAGGGGGTAGAGGTGACTACAGAGTGGTAGAGCTGACTACAGAGTGGTAGAGGTAGGGGGTAGAGGTGACTACAGAGTGGTAGAGGTGACTACAGAGTGGTAGAGGTGACTACAGAGAGGTAGAGGTGACTACAGAGTGGTAGAGCTGACTACAGAGTGGTAGAGGTGACTACAGAGTGGTAGAGGTGACTACAGAGTGGTAGAGGTGTAGAGGTGACTACAGAGTGGTAGAGGTGTAGAGATGACTACAGAGTGGTAGAGATGACTACAGAGTGGTAGAGGTGACTACAGAGTGGTAGAGGTGTAGAGGTGACTACAGAGTGGTGGAGGTGTAGAGGTGACTACAGAGTGGTAGAGGTGACTACAGAGTGGTAGAGCTGACTACAGAGTGGTAGAGGTGACTACAGAGTGGTAGAGATGACTGCAGAGTGGTAGAGGTGACTACAGAGTGGTAGAGGTGACTACAGAGTGGTAGAGGTGACTACAGAGTTGTAGAGGTAGGGGGTAGAGGTGACTACAGAGTGGTAGAGGTGACTACAGAGTTGTAGAGGTGACTACAGAGTGGTAGAGGTGATTACAGAGTAGTAGAGGTGACTACAGAGTGGTAGAGGTGACTACAGAGTGGTAGAGTTGATTACAGAGTAGTAGAGGTAGGGGGTAGAGGTGACTACAGAGTTGTAGAGGTGACTACAGAGTTGTAGAGGTGACTACAGAGTGGTAGAGGTAGGGGGTAGAGGTGACTACAGAGTGGTAGAGGTGACTACAGAGTGGTAGGGGGTAGAGGTGACTACAGAGTGGTAGAGGTGACTACAGAGTGGTAGAGGTGACTACAGAGTGGTAGAGGTGACTACAGAGTGGTAGAGGTGAGAGTGGTAGAGGTGACTACAGAGTGGTAGAGGTGACTACAGAGTGACTACAGTAGAGGTGACTACAGAGTGGTAGAGGTGACTACAGAGTGTAGAGGTGACTACAGAGTGGTAGAGGTGGAGTTGTAGAGGTGACTACAGAGTGGTAGAGGTGACTACAGAGTGGTAGAGGTAGGGGGTAGAGGTGACTACAGAGTGGTAGAGGTGACTACAGGGGTAGAGGTGACTACAGAGTGAGGTGACTACAGAGTGGTAGAGGTGACTACAGAGTGGTAGAGGTGACTACAGAGTGGTAGAGGTGACTACAGAGTGGTAGAGATGACTACAGAGTGGTAGAGGTGACTACAGCGTGGTAGAGGTGACTACAGAGTGGTAGAGGTGACTACAGAGTTGTAGAGGTGGGGGGAGGTGACTACAGAGTGGTAGAGGTAGGGGTAGAGGTGACTACAGAGTGGTAGAGGTGACTACAGAGTGGTAGAGGTAGGGGGTAGAGGTGACTACAGAGTGGTAGAGGTGACTACAGAGTGGTAGAGGTGACTACAGAGAGGTAGAGGTGACTACAGAGTGGTAGAGCTGACTACAGAGTGGTAGAGGTGACTACAGAGTGGTAGAGGTGACTACAGAGTGGTAGAGGTGTAGAGGTGACTACAGAGTGGTAGAGGTGTAGAGGTGACTACAGAGTGGTAGAGATGACTACAGAGTGGTAGAGATGACTACAGAGTGGTAGAGGTGACTACAGAGTGGTAGAGGTGTAGAGGTGACTACAGAGTGGTGGAGGTGTAGAGGTGACTACAGAGTGGTAGAGGTGACTACAGAGTGGTAGAGCTGACTACAGAGTGGTAGAGGTGACTACAGAGTGGTAGAGATGACTGCAGAGTGGTAGAGGTGACTACAGAGTGGTAGAGGTGACTACAGAGTGGTAGAGGTGACTACAGAGTTGTAGAGGTAGGGGGTAGAGGTGACTACAGAGTGGTAGAGGTGACTACAGAGTTGTAGAGGTGACTACAGAGTGGTAGAGGTGATTACAGAGTAGTAGAGGTGACTACAGAGTGGTAGAGGTGACTACAGAGTGGTAGAGTTGATTACAGAGTAGTAGAGGTAGGGGGTAGAGGTGACTACAGAGTTGTAGAGGTGACTACAGAGTTGTAGAGGTGACTACAGAGTGGTAGAGGTAGGGGGTAGAGTGACTACAGAGTGGTAGAGGTGACTACAGAGTAGTAGAGGTAGGGGGTAGAGGTGACTACAGAGTGGTAGAGGTGACTACAGAGTGGTAGAGGTGACTACAGTGGTAGAGGTGACTACAGAGTGGTAGAGGTGACTACAGAGTGGTAGAGGTGGCTACAGAGTTGTAGAGGTGACTACAGAGTGGTAGAGGTGACTACAGAGTGGTAGAGGTGACTACAGAGTTGTAGAGGTGACTACAGAGTGGTAGAGGTGACTACAGAGTTGTAGAGGTGACTACAGAGTGGTAGAGGTGACTACAGAGTTGTAGAGGTGACTACAGAGTGGTAGAGGTGACTACAGAGTGGTAGAGGTAGGGGGTAGAGATGACTACAGAGTGGTAGAGGTGACTACAGAGTTGTAGAGGTGACTACAGAGTGGTAGAGGTGACTACAGAGTTGTAGAGGTGACTACAGAGTGGTAGAGGTGACTACAGAGTAGTAGAGGTGACTACAGAGTGGTAGAGGTAGGGGGTAGAGGTGACTACAGAGTGGTAGAGGTAGGGGGTAGAGGTGACTACAGAGTGGTAGAGGTGACTACAGAGTGGTAGAGGTAGGGGGTAGAGGTGACTACAGAGTGGTAGAGGTGACTACAGAGTGGTAGAGGTGACTACAGAGTAGTAGAGGTGACTACAGAGTGGTAGAGGTAGGGGGTAGAGGTGACTACA
>NC_088405.1:11185007-11195007 GCF_034236695.1 Oncorhynchus nerka
TCTCTCTCCATCTGATCCACACTCTCTCCATCTGATCCACACTCTCTCCATCTGATCCACACTCTCTCCATCTGATCCACACTCTCTCCATCTCTCTCCATCTGATCCACACTCTCTCCATCTCTCTCCATCTGATCCACACTCTCTCCATCTGATCCACACTCTCTCCATCTGATCCACACTCTCTCCATCTGATCCACACTCTCTCCATCGTTCTCCATCTCTCTCCATCTGATCCACACTCTCTCCATCTCTCTCCATCTGATCCACACTATCTCCATCTCTCTCCATCTGATCCACACTCTCTCCATCTCTCTCCATCTGATCCACACTCTCTCCATCTCTCTCATCTGATCCACACTCTCTCCATCTGATCCACACTCTCCATCTGATCCACACTCTCTCCATCTCTCTCATCTGATCCACACTCTCTCCATCTCTCTCCATCTGATCCACACTCTCTCCATCTCTCTCCATCTCTCTCCATCTGATCCACACTCTCTCCATCTCTCTCCATCTGATCCACACTCTCTCCATCTCTCTCCATCTGATCCACACTCTCTCTATCTCTAAAGCCTAGCAGCGCTGAATTACACTAATACACCTAGGACACACAAACATGCAGCACTCCCCCACACAAAACACACACACGCACACGCACACACGCACACACACACGCACCGGAAGAGAAACTTGTTTTGGCAAAAGACACATATTGAGAGAAAAAAAATCGCAAACACAAACACATATTTCCGTTCATATTCAAATATAGTGAATGTTTCAAATAACAGCCTGTGCACTAATTAACCTCCTCTCACCTGTCAATCAGGGTGATTTACATGTATAAAATGTTTTATTTTATTTAAACTTTTTTTAACTAGGCATGTCAGTTAAGAACAAATTCTTATTTACAATGACGGCCTACCCCGGCCAAACCCTAACAACGCTGGGCCAATTGTTCACCGCCCCAACCACGGCCGGTTCTGCTCCCAAGAGTACATCCAATACTAGCATCAGTAATACTACATTTGTTGTTAGCTCAGCTAGCATCAGTAATACTACATTTGTTGTTAGCCCAGCTAGCATCAGTAATACTACAGTTGTTGTTAGCCCAGCTAGCATCAGTAATACTACAGTTGTTGTTAGCCCAGCTAGCATCAGTAATACTACAGTTGTTGTTAGCCCAGCTAGCATCAGTAATACTACAGTTGTTGTTAGCCCAGCTAGCATCAGTAATACTACAGTTGTTGTTACAGTTGTTGTTGTTGTTAGCCCAGCTAGCATCAGTAATACTACAGTTGTTGTTAGCCCAGCTAGCATCAGTAATACTACAGTTGTTGTTAGCCCAGCTAGCATCAGTAATACTACAGTTGTTGTTAGCCCAGCTAGCATCAGTAATACTACAGTTGTTGTTAGCCCAGCTAGCATCAGTAATACTACAGTTGTTGTTAGCCCAGCTAGCATCAGTAATACTACATTTGTTGTTAGCCCAGCTAGCATCAGTAATACTACATTTGTTATTAGCCCAGCTAGCATCAGTAATACTACAGTTGTTGTTAGCCCAGCTAGCATCAGTAATACTACAGTTGTTATTAGCCCAGCTAGCATCAGTAATACTACAGTTGTTATTAGCCCAGCTAGCATGGACACTGACAGTTGTGAATCTGATGCAGCTGAAGAGCTACTGCCCTCTTACCCGGGAAAGCACCGAACAACAGAGCGTGGACGTTGGACCATCAAAGAGGGGCAAAGATGATGAGAACCACATTGATTTGTGGTTCACTTATATTGGGAGTAGTGTCTTTCCTCAGCCACGGTGTTATATGCGCAAAGGTACTCTCTTTTGCGCAGACATTTAGAAACAAAACATGCCCATTTGAAAAATAAGCCACAGAATTAAGATGACATTTGAGTAGTAAGAAATGTATAAAAGCAACAGATACCATTAATAAGAAGGGGCTAGAAGCGTCTTATATGGTGAGCTACCGAGTGGCACAGGACAGGCAAGTCCCATACTATTGTGGAAGAGTTCATTCTTCCTGCTGCCGTGGATATGGGGTGAGCTACAGAGTGGCTAGGACAGGCAAGTCCCATACTATTGTGGAAGAGTTCATTCTTCCTGCTACCATGGATATGGGGTGAGCTACAGAGTGGCACAGGACAGGCAAGTCCCATACTATTGTGGAAGAGTTCATTCTTCCTGCTGCTGCAGATGTGGCTGGGACAATGCTGGGGGAAAAGGCCCAAAAAACTATACAGACAATGTCTTCATCAAATAACACTGTTTCACGACGCATCAGTGACATGGCAGGAGATGTTTTGAAACAATTACTGCTTCACGTACAAGCCAGTGAATTCTATGTGTTACAGCTGGATGAGTCAACAGGGCCTGGCACAGCTCCTGGTATATGTCTGTTACAGCTGGACGAGTCAACAGGGCCTGGCACAGCTCCTGGTATATGTCTGTTACAGCTGGATGAGTCAACAGGGCCTGGCACAGCTCCTGGTATATGTCTGTTACAGCTGGATGAGTCAACAGGGCCTGGCACAGCTCCTGGTATATGTCTGTTACAGCTGGATGAGTCAACAGGGCCTGGCACAGCTCCTGGTATATGTCTGTTACAGCTGGATGAGTCAACAGGGCCTGGCACAGCTCAAGGTATATGTCCGTTACAGCTGGATGAGTCAACAGGCCTGGCACAGCTCCTGGTATATGTCTGTTACAGCTGGATGAGTCAACAGGCCTGGCACAGCTCCTGGTATATGTCTGTTACAGCTGGATGAGTCAACAGACGTAGCGGCCTGGCACAGCTCCTGGTATATGTCTGTTACAGCTGGATGAGTCAACAGACGTAGCGGCCTGGCACAGCTCCTGGTATATGTCTGTTACAGCTGGATGAGTCAACAGACGTAGCGGCCTGGCACAGCTCCTGGTATATGTCTGTTACAGCTGGATGAGTCAACAGACGTAGCGGCCTGGCACAGCTCCTGGTATATGTCTGTTACAGCTGGATGAGTCAACAGATGTGGCGGGCCTGGCACAGCTCCTGGTATATGTCTGTAACAGCTGGATGAGTCAACAGGCCTGGCACAGCTCCTGGTATATGTCTGTTACAGCTGGATGAGTCAACAGGCCTGGCACAGCTCCTGGTATATGTCTGTTACAGCTGGATGAGTCAACAGACGTAGCGGCCTGGCACAGCTCCTGGAATATGTCTGTAACAGCTGGATGAGTCAACAGACGTAGCGGCCTGGCACAGCTCCTGGTATATGTCTGTTACAGCTGGATGAGTCAACAGACGTAGCGGCCTGGCACAGCTCCTGGTATATGTCTGTAACAGCTGGATGAGTCAACAGACATGGCGGCCTGGCACAGCTCCTGGTATATGTCTGTTACAGCTGGATGAGTCAACAGACGTAGTGGCCTGGCACAGCTCCTGGTATATGTCTGTTACAGCTGGATGAGTCAACAGGCCTGGCACAGCTCCTGGTATATGTCTGTTACAGCTGGATGAGTCAACAGACATGGAGGGCCTGGCACAGCTCAGAATCAAATCAGAAGCCACTGCCAGATTTCTGGATTGGGCTGCGCTCAGAGTATCCTGCCTTGGCAAATCGCGCTGTTAAAGTTAAGACACTGATGCCCCTTGCAACCACGTAAGAGAGTGGATTCTCGGCCCTCACTAGCATGAAAACTAAATACATGCACAGACTGTGTGGAAAATGATTTAAGACGGAGACTCTCTCCAATACACCCCAACATCGCAGAGTTATGTGCTTCCTTTCAAGCACACCCTTCTCATTAACCTGTGGTGAGTTATTCACAACTTTCAATGAACAAATAAGGTTTTATAAGTAAGATGGTTAAAAAAGAGCTAAATGATTGATCATTATTATATTATTATTTGTGCCCTGGTCCTATAAGAGATCTTTGTCACTTCCCACGAGCCGTGTTGTGATAAAAACTCTCACTCATTCTTATGTTTAATAAATGTATCGTATAGAGTGTGTGTTGCAGGCTTACAATGATGGCAAAAAACAACATTTGAGACTGACCATGGTGCCAGAGGGGGTACAGCTGGACGTTGAATGTTTGAATGGGTACGGGGAATATAAACAGTTTAGGAACCTCATTTAAATCATCCGCCTTTAAATGACAATTTCTTCTTCTTCTACTTCTCCAGGAACAAACATCTCTAAAACAATTCCACCACATGTTGCATTTCCCCAGAAGGAGTGTGTGTCTCCTTATTGTCACCTGAAGTCTCCTCTATCGCTCTCCCTCCTCCTCTCTATCTCTCTTCCTCCTCCTCTCTATCTCTATTCCCTCCTCCTCTCTATCTCTCTCCCTCCTCCTCTCCATCTCTATTCCCTCCTCCTCTCCATCTCTATTCCCTCCTCCTCTCTATCTCTCTCCCTCCTCCTCTCTATCTCTCTCCCTCCTCTCTATCTCTCTCCCTCCTCTCTATCTCTCTCCCTCCTCCTCTCTATCTCTCTCCCTCCTCTCTATCTCTCTCCCTCCTCCTCTCTATCTCTATTCCCTCCTCTCTATCTCTATCCCACCTCCTCTCTATCTCTTTCCCTCCTCCTCTCTATCTCTTTCCCTCCTCCTCTCTATCTCTTTCCCTCCTCATCTCTATCTCTTTCCCTCCTCCTCTCTATCTTTCTCCCACCTCCTCTCTATCTCTACCTCCTCCTCTCTATCTCTCTCCCTCCTCCACTCTATCTATCTCCATCCTCGTCTCTATCTCTCTCCCTCCTCCTCTCTATCTCTCTCCTCATCTCTCTCTCTTCCTCCTCCTCTTTATCTCTCTCCCACCTCCTCTCTATCTCTCTCCCTCCTCCTCTCTATCTCTCTCCCTCCTCCTCTCTATCTCTCTCCCTCTCTATCTCTCTCCCACCTCCTCTCTATCTCTCTCCCTCCTCCTCTCTCCATGTCATTCTCAGGTCACTCTCTCAGCAGTAGCTGGGTTTAAATAAACTCGTACAGCTGTTAGCAGACACAGATTTCATTTACACTCCCCCCCCTCTCCTCAACACACACACACACAGAGACACAGACACACACACACAAACACACAGACACACAGACACACACACACACACACACACACACACACACACACACACACACACACACACACACACACACACACACACACACACACACAATTCTAAGTATTGAAACTTATGTATGTGTAATGTTTACTGTTCATTTTTATTGTTTATTTCACTGTTGTATATTATCTACCTCACTTGCTTTGGCAATTTTAACACATTTCCCATGCCAATAAAGCCCCTTGAATTGAATTGAATTGAATTGAGAGAGAGAGAGAGAGAGAGAGAGAGAGAGAGAGAGAGAGAGAGAGAGAGAGAATAAATGGAACGAGGTCAGTTATAGGGTCATTATTGGCAAGACCCTCTCTCTCTCTCTCTCTCTCTCTCTCTCTCTCTCACTCACTCTTTTCCATCGCTCTCTATCTCCCCTCCTCTCTCTCTCTCTCTTCCTTAGGTTGGCCAGTGAGCACAATCAAAGCCAATGACTTCATGTGTGTTTTTCAATGGTCAACATTTCCTCATTATGACTGTAAGAGGTAGCTGCCAGCTGGTTGTCATGGACACGCAAATACACACACAAGCACACACACACACACACACACACACACACACACACACACACACACACACACACACACACACACACACACACACACACACACACACACACACACACACACACGATCACAGTCTTGTACAGCTAACCTTGTGGGGACACATAATTCAGAACCATTCAAAATCTAAATTTTCCCTAACCCTAACCCTAGCTCCTAACCATAAACTAACCCTAGCTCCTAACCCTAACCCAAACTAACCCTAGTTCCTAACCATAAACTAACCCTAGCTCCTAACCCTAACCCAAACTAACCCTAGTTCCTAACCATAAACTAACCCTAGCTCCTAACCCTAACCCAAACTAACCCTAGTTCCTAACCATAAACTAACCCTAGTTCCCAACCCTAACCCTAAACTAACCCTAGTTCCTAACCCTAACCCTAAACTAACCCTAGCTCCTAACCCTAAACTAACCCTAGTTCCCCTAACCCTAAACTAACCCTAGTTCCTAACCCAAACTAACCCTAGTTCCTAACCCAAACTAACCCTAGTTCCTAACCCTAAACTAACCCTAGTTCCGAACCCTAAGCCCAAACTAACCCTAGTTCCTATCCCTAAATTAACCCTAGTTCCTAACCCAAACTAACCCTAGTTCCTAACCTTAAACTAACCCTAGTTCCTAACCCTAACCCAAAACTAACCCTAGTTCCTAACCCTAACCCAAAACTAACCCTAGCTCCTAACCCAAAACTAACCCTAGCTCCTAACCCTAAACTAACCCTAGTTCGTAACCCTAACCCTAAACTAACCCTAGTTTCTAACCCTAAACTAACCCTAGCTCCTAACCCTAACCCTAAACTAACCCTAGCGTGAAACTGAAAGCGCGAACCACTGCTTTTAATCAGGGCAAGGTGTCTGGTAACATGACCGAATACAAACAGTGCAGCTATTCCCTCCGCAAGGCTATCAAACAAGCTAAGCGTCAGTACAGAGACAAAGTAGAATCTCAATTCAACGGCTCAGACACAAGAGGCATGTGGCAGGGTCTACAGTCAATCACGGACTACAAGAAGAAACCCAGCCCAGTCACGGACCAGGATGTCTTGCTCCCAGGCAGACTAAATAACTTTTTTGCCCGCTTTGAGGACAATACAGTGCCACTGACACGGCCTGCAACGAAAACATGCAGTCTCTCCTTCACTGCAGCCGAGGTGGGTAAGACATTTAAACGTGTTAACCCTCGCAAGGCTGCAGGCCCAGACGGCATACCCAGCCGCGCCCTCAGAGCATGCGCAGACCAGCTGGCCGGTGTGTTTACGGACATATTCAATCAATCCCTATACCAGTCTGCTGTTCCCACATGCTTCAAGAAGGCCACCATTGTTCCTGTTCCCAAGAAAGCTAAGGTAACTGAGCTAAACGACTACCGCCCCGTAGCACTCACTTCCGTCATCATGAAGTGCTTTGAGAGACTAGTCAAGGACCATATCACCTCCACCCTACCTGACACCCTAGACCCACTCCAATTTGCTTACCGCCCAAATAGGTCCACAGACGATGCAATCTCAACCACACTGCACACTGCCCTAACCCATCTGGACAAGCGAAATACCTATGTGAGAATGCTGTTCATCGACTACAGCTCGGCATTCAACACCATAGTACCCTCCAAGCTCGTCATCAAGCTCGAGACCCTGGGTCTCGACCCCGCCCTGTGCAACTGGGTACTGGACTTCCTGACGGGCCGCCCCAGGTGGTGAGGGTAGGCAACAACATCTCCTCCCCGCTGATCCTCAACACGGGGGCCCCACAAGGGTGCGTTCTGAGCCCTCTCCTGTACTCCCTGTTCACCCACGACTGCGTGGCCACGCACGCCTCCAACTCAATCATCAAGTTTGCGGACGACACAACAGTGGTAGGCTTGATTACCAACAACGACGAGACGGCCTACAGGGAGGAGGTGAGGGCCCTCGGAGTGTGGTGTCAGGAAAATAACCTCACACTCAACGTCAACAAAACTAAGGAGATGATTGTGGACTTCAGGAAACAGCAGAGGGAACACCCTATCCACATCGATGGAACAGTAGTGGAGAGGGTAGCAAGTTTTAAGTTCCTCGGCATACACATCACAGACAAACTGAATTGGTCCACTCACACAGACAGCGTCGTGAAGAAGGCGCAGCAGCGCCTCTTCAACCTCAGGAGGCTGAAGAAATTCGGCTTGTCACCAAAAGCACTCACAAACTTCTACAGATGCACAATCGAGAGCATCCTGGCGGGCTGTATCACCGCCTGGTACGGCAACTGCTCCGCCCTCAACCGTAAGGCTCTCCAGAGGGTAGTGAGGTCTGCACAACGCATCACCGGGGGCAAACTACCTGCCCTCCAGGACACCTACACCACCCGATGTTACAGGAAGGCCATAAAGATCATCAAGGACATCAACCACCCGAGCCACTGCCTGTTCACCCCGCTATCATCCAGAAGGCGAGGTCAGTACAGGTGCATCAAAGCTGGGACCGAGAGACTGAAAAACAGCTTCTATCTCAAGGCCATCAGACTGTTAAACAGCCACCACTAACATTGAGTGGCTGCTGCCAACACACTGACATTGACACTGACCCAACTCCAGCCACTTTAATAATGGGAATTGATGGGAAATTATGTAAATATATCACTAGCCACTTTAAACAATGCTACCTTATATAATGTTACTTACCCTACATGCCCTGTACCATCACTCATTCATATCTTTATGTACATATTCTTTATCCCTTTACACTTGTGTGTATAAGACAGTAGTTTTGGAATTGTTAGTTAGATTACTTGTTGGTTATTACTGCATTGTCGGAACTAGAAGCACAAGCATTTCGCTACCCTCGCATTAACATCTGCTAACCATGTGTATGTGACAAATAAAATTTGATTTGATTTGAGTTCCTAACCCTAAACTAACCCTAGCTCCTAACCCTAAACTAACCCTAGTTCCTAACCCTAAACTAACCCTAGTTCCTAACCCAAACTAACCCTAGTTCCTAACCCTAAACTAACCCTAGCTCCTAACCCTAAACTAACCCTAGTTTCTAACCCTAAACTAACCCTAGCTCCTAACCCTAAACTAACCCTAGTTTCTAACCCTAAACTAACCCTAGCTCCTAACCCTAAACTAACCCTAGTTCCTAACCCTAACCCTAAACTAACCCTAGTTTCTAACCCTAAACTAACCCTAGCTCCTAACCCTAACCCAAACTAACCCTAGTTCCTAACCCTAAACTAACCCTAGTTTCTAACCCTAAACTAACCCTAGCTCCTAACCCTAACCCTAAACTAACCCTAGCTCCTAACCCTAAACTAACCCTAGTTTCTAACCCTAAACTAACCCTAGCTCCTAACCCTAAACTAACCCTAGTTTCTAACCCTAAACTAACCCTAGCTCCTAACCCTAAACTAACCCTAGCTCCTAACCCTAAACTAACCCTAGCTCCTAACCCTAAACTAACCCTAGTTTCTAACCCTAAACTAACCCTAGTTCCTAACCCTAACCCTAAACTAACCCTAGTTTCTAACCCTAAACTAACCCTAAACTAACCCTAGTTTCTAACCCTAACCTTTAATGTAATTCGGACCCTAACACTAATTCTAACCTTAACCCTAAACCCCCTGGAAATAGCATTTGACCTCGTGGGGACCAACACGTCCAAACACACACACAGACACAGACACAGACACAGACACACACACACACACACACACACACACACACACACACACACACACACACAGATGGAGAGCATCCCATTTCCACATTCACATGTTTGTGAAGTATAGTGGGTAGATGTAACATAACTGCTGCAGCTGGTTCAGGTTGGGCTGTGTGCTTTTACAACATGTGTGTGTGTGTGTGTGTCTTTGTGTGTGTCTGTGTATGTCTGTGTGTGTATGTGTGTGTGTGTGTATGTGTTGGTGCGTGCGTCTGTTTGTGCGTGTGTGTGTGTGTGTGTCTGTGTGTCCAAAAGACCCCACATGGATATTAAAACAAGGAAAATTCGTCCTTGTGGGAAAATTCGTCCCCACGCAGCCAGGTCACCCATGATACAAGTCAGTATTTGTCGTCTATCCATGTCTGAGGACGTCGGGAGATGATGTGGAGACTGGCCACTAGGGGCAACAGTGAGCACGGTTACCTTCAAGTAGATTTGGGGTTTTGCTAGGAGATGGTGGATGGGTGGAAGCATCTGCCTCTGATATTAAAAGTTAAATGTTTGAATCCATCAAGATGTTTTTGATATTTTTGTTTTAAACCTATCCCCTAAAACATTAACCCTTAACCATTCTGTGTTCATGTCTAAACTTACCCTTAAACACTTTGAAATTCAACATTTGGAAC
>NC_088405.1:11202507-11210007 GCF_034236695.1 Oncorhynchus nerka
TGTCTCTCTGTCACACACACACACATGCACGCACGCACACACAAGCACACACATGCACACTCACACACAAAGCAATGTGAGGGGGCAGAGAGATCTCAGCATGCAGGGTTTAACAGCTAATACCCCTCAGATTAACCACCCCCGGATCCTCTCTGACACACACCACACACATCACACACACACAGATGAACTGTCGCCAGATCCTTGCTCAGACATTGCGATACACACACACTCCCTGCCTTTAGTGCACAGAGACCTCAGTGACCATGCAGAACCTCTCTCCATGTGACTACCATGTGTGTGTGTGTGTTTGATTTGATGTGTGTGTGGTGTGTGTGTTTGATGTGTGTGTGGTGTGTGTGTTTGATGTGTGTGTGTGTGGTTGTGTGTGTGTGGTGTGTGGTGTTTGTGTGTGTGTGTGTGATGTGTGTGTGCGTGTGTGATGTGTGTGTGATGTGTGTGTGTGTGTGTGATGTGTGTGTGTGTGTGTGTGTGTGTGTGTGTGTGTGTGTGTGTGTGTGTGTGTGTGTGTGTGTGTGCCACCAGGGGCCTAGTAGACAGAGAGAGATAAAGGGAACAGAGATATGTTTAATCCCCATTACAACACAGTGTAACATTATCCCATTGAAAAACGATGGAGCTGAGAGGAGCGGATGGCATATCAGCCTATGGAGGGTACATTTACACAAGTGGCCTATACACACACACACACACACCACACACGCGCACACACACGCACACACACACACACACACACGCACACACACACACACACACACCACACACGCGCACACCCACGCACACACACGCACACACACACACACACACACACACAAACACACACACACACACACACCACACACACACACACATATACATACACCAAACATCTCAGAGCACTGAGCAGTCACCCACAGCTTTCCATGAACAGGTTCCAACAAACTAAGTCGTAGCCTCAGCTGTATTAAACTCAGATACGTATAGAAAGGGAGCTGTGTGTTTTCTGCAGCTGTGTGTTTACAACAATGTGTGTGTTTACAACAATGTGTGTGTGCTCATACGCTTTAACGTTAGTCTGTTTGTGTCCCTACTTTTAGTCGGTGCGGGATAGCTTGCTCAACAAAATGTCACGCTTTTACCAATTTCAACGTAGACTCTGACGTTTCTCCACCTTTCACCAAACATCACATTTCAAAATTAAACGTTAAAGATAGGAGCTAAGGGTTAAATATAGGAGCTAAGGGTTAGAGATAGGAGCTAAGGGTTAGAGATAGGAGCTAAGGGTTAAAGATAGGAGCTAAGGGTTAAATATAGGAGCTAAGGGTTAGAGATAGGAGCTAAGGGTTAAAGATAGGAGCTAAGGGTTAAGGATAGGAGCTAAGGGTTAGAGATAGGAGCTAAGAGTTAAGGATAGGAGCTAAGGGTTAGAGATAGGAGCTAAGAGTTAAGGATAGGAGCTAAGGGTTAGAGATAGGAGCTAAGAGTTAAGGATAGGAGCTAAGGGTTAGAGATAGGAGCTAAGGGTTAAAGATAGGAGCTAAGGGTTAAGGATAGGAGCTAAGAGTTAAAGATAGGAGCTAAGGGTTAGAGATCGGAGCTAAGGGTTAAAGATAGGAGCTAAGGGTTAAGGATAGGAGCTAAGGGTTAAGGATAGGAGCTAAGGGTTAGAGATAGGAGCTAAGGGTTAAAGATAGGAGCTAAGGGTTAAAGATAGGAGCTAAGAGTTAAGGATAGGAGCTAAGGGTTAGAGATAGGAGCTAAGGGTTAAAGATAGGAGCTAAGGGTTAAAGATAGGAGCTAAGGGTTAAGGCTAGGAGCTAAGGGTTAAGGATAGGAGCTAAGGGTTAAGGATAGGAGCTAAGGGTTAGGATAGGAGCTAAGGGTTAAGGCTAGGAGCTAAGGGTTAAGGATAGGAGCTAAGGGTTAAGGACAGGAGCTAAGGGTTAAGGATAGGAGCTAAGGGTTAAGGATATGTGTTAAGGGTTAAGGATAGGAGCTAAGGGTTAGAGATAGGAGCTAAGGGTTAGAGATAGGAGCTAAGGGTTAGAGATAGGAGCTAAGGGTTAGAGATAGGAGCTGAGGGTTAGAGATAGGAGCTAAGGGTTAAGGATAGGAGCTAAGGGTTAGAGATAGGAGCTAAGGGTTAGAGATAGGAGCTAAGGGTTAGATATAGGAGCTAAGGGTTAAGGATAGGAGCTAAGGGTTAAGGATAGGAGCTAAGGGTTAGAGATAGGAGCTAAGGGTTAAGGATAGGAGCTAAGGGTTAGAGATAGGAGCTAAGGGTTAAGGATAGGAGCTAAGGGTTAGAGATAGGAGCTAAGGGTTAGAGATAGGAGCTAAGGGTTAAGGATAGGAGCTAAGGGTTAAGGATAGGAGCTAAGGGTTAGAGATAGGAGCTAAGGGTTAAGGATAGGGGTTAAAACAAGTGTCTACCACTTTGAAAATCTTATTTTGATATTCACTTTGGGACTGAACACGCCACCTTCGGATCTGGAGACGTGGGATTATAAATGGGATTATAAATGGGATTATAAACAGACACGCTACTGAGGGTGTAGAAGTCGAGGTGTGTCTCTCTCTCTCTCTCTGAATCATTCATGGAATATGAGATGTCAGGGAATTATGCCCATCCACAACACCCTAGAAAAACCCAAGCCTACTTGATGGTAACAGTGCTTCCTGTTGCCCCTAGTGGCTGGTTCTGAAGGCATTTCCCCGATGTCCTCGGGACATGGACAGACATCCTCTTTTGAAGTCAATCTTGAGCGATCTGCCTGAGCTTGGTCCTTGTTGTGGGTTTTAGGGGGGTCTTTCTGTAAACTCATAACCCTCCACATCAGACACACTGCTCTCTCCTGAACCTTTAAACTCATAACCCCTCCACATCTCCACATCAAACACGCTGGTCTCTCCTGAACCTTTAAACTCATAACCCTCCACATCTCCACATCAAACACACTGGTCTCTCCTGAACCTTTAAACTCATAACCCCTCCACATCTCCACATCAAACACACTGGTCTCTCCTGAACCTTTAAACTCATAACCCTCCACATCAAACACACTGCTCTCTCCTGAACCTTTAAACTCATAACCCTCCACATCAAACACACTGCTCTCTCCTGAACCTTTAAACTCATAACCCTCCACATCAAACACACTGCTCTCTCCTGAACCTTTAAACTCATAACCCTCCACATCAAACACACTGCTCTCTCCTGAACCTTTAAACTCATAACCCCTCCACATATCCACATCAAACACACTGCTCTCTCCTGAACCTTTAAACTCATAACCCCTCCACATCTCCACATCAAACACACTGCTCTCTCCTGAACCTTTAAACTCATAACCCTCCACATCAGACACACTGCTCTCTCCTGAACCTTTAAACTCATAACCCCTCCACATCTCCACATCAAACACACTGGTCTCTCCTGAACCTTTAAACTCATAACCCCTCCACATCTCCACATCAAACACACTGGTCTCTCCTGAACCTTTAAACTCATAACCCTCCACATCAAACACACTGGTCTCTCCTGAACCTTTAAACTCATAACCCCTCCACATCAAACACACTGGTCTCTCCTGAACCTTTAAACTCATAACCCTCCACATCAGACACACTGCTCTCTCCTGAACCTTTAAACTCATAACCCCTCCACATCTCCACATCAAACACACTGGTCTCTCCTGAACCTTTAAACTCATAACCCTCCACATCAGACACACTGCTCTCTCCTGAACCTTTAAACTCATAACCCCTCCACATATCCACATCAAACACACTGGTCTCTCCTGAACCTTTAAACTCATAACCCCTCCACATCAAACACACTGCTCTCTCCTGGACCTTTAAACTCATAACCCCTCCAGATATCCACATCAAACACACTGCTCACTCCTGAACCACGGGTCCTTCATGTTAATTAGACATGCTGATAGTTCTCCATGGTACTTCTACATCAGTGCACCTCAGGGTCAACAGGCTAGTTGGTAACCAAGGCCTAAACCCCATGATAAGCTAGTTAGTAACCAAGGCCCAAACCCCATGATAAGCTAGTTAGTTACCAAGGCCCAAACCCCATGATAAGCTAGTTAGTTACCAAGGCCCAAACCCCATGATAAGCTAGTTAGTAACCAAGGCCCAAACCCCATGATAAGCTAGTTAGTAACCAAGGCCCAAACCCCATGATAAGCTAGTTAGTAACCAAGGCCCAAACCCCATGATAAGCTAGTTAGCATTAAAGGGCTATTTGGCCACAGGTAGCTTCTGAATCATTATGGTGTGTTTCTGAACGTTGGTGTTTGAGCGGTGTGATTCTAAGCTGTTTTATGTGTCTTAGTCTCATGCTTAGCTGTGTTTTGGAGGGTAAAGATGAGGAGAAGATATAGGAACAGTGATAGTGATGTTTTGGCTGAGATATGGGTTGGTCAGTATCTAAGTGGAAAATCTCTCCAGGTTCATCTGCCTTTGGAAGGTTCGGTGGATTTGGGCGGGAGAGAGGGAGATTGGTGTGTGTGTGTGTGTGTGTGTGTGACTCACCAGTTGTTCACTTGTAGGATGGTGAGGCCTGTGTCTTGTGCCAGCTGTTTCTTCTGTTCTTCTGAAGGGTAGGGGTGCTGTAAGAGGAGGGACAGAAAACACAGATTAGACAACTGTAAAGGCCATCAATTCATTAAGACAACTGTAAAGGCCATCTATTCATTAAGACAACTGTACTGGCCATCAATTCATTAAGACAACTGTACTGGCCATCAATTAATTAAGACAACTGTACTGGCCATCAATTCATTAAGACAACTGTACTGGCCATCAATTCATTAAGACAACTGTACTGGCCATCAATTCATTAAGACAACTGTACTGGCCATCAATTTATTAAGACAACTGTAAAGGAAATCAATTCATTTAGACAACTGTACTGGCCATCAATTCATTAAGACAACTGTACTGGCCATCAATTTATTAAGACAACTGTACTGGCCATCAATTCATTAAGACAACTGTAAAGGCCATCAATTCATTCATTAAGACAACTGTAAAGGCCATCAATTTATTAAGACAAATGTAAAGGCCATCAATTCATTAAGACAACTGTAAAGGCCATCTATTTATTAAGACAACTGTAAAGGCCATCAATTTATTAAGACAAATGTAAAGGCCATCAATTCATTAAGACAACTGTAAAGGCCATCAATTCATTAAGACAACTGTAAAGGCCATCTATTTATTAAGACAACTGTAAAGGCCATCAATTTATTAAGACAACTGTAAAGGCCATCAATTCATTAAGACAACTGTAAAGGCCATCAATTCATCAAGACAAATGTAAAGGCCATCAATTCATTAAGACAACTGTAAAGGCTATCAATTTATTAAGACAACTGTAAAGGCCATCAATTCATTAAGACAACTGTAAAGGCCATCAATTTATCAAGACAAATGTAAAGGCCATCAATTCATTAAGACAACTGTAAAGGCTATCAATTTATTAAGACAACTGTAAAGGCCATCAATTCATTAAGACAACTGTAAAGGCCATCAATTCATTCATTAAGACAACTGTAAAGGCCATCAATTTATTAAGACAACTGTACTGGCCATCAATTCATTAAGACAACTGTAAAGGTCATCAATTAATTCATTAAGACAACTGTAAAGGCCATCAATTCATTCATTAAGACAACTGTAAAGGCCATCAATTCATTAAGACAACTGTAAAGGCAATCAATTCATTAAGACAACTGGAAAGGCAATCAATCAATTCATTAAGACAACTGTAAAGGCAATCAATTCATTAAGACAACTGTAAAGGCCATCAATTCATTAAGACAACTGTAAAGGCCATCAATTAATTCATTAAGACAACTGTAAAGGCCATCAATTCATTAAGATAACTGTAAAGGCCATCAATTCATTCATTAAGAGAACTGTAAAGGCCATCAATTCATTAAGACAACTGTAAAGGCCATCAATTCATTAAGACAACTGTAAAGGCCATCTATTTATTAAGACAACTGTAAAGGCCATCAATTTATTAAGACAACTGTAAAGGCCATCAATTCATTAAGACAACTGTAAAGGCCATCAATTCATCAAGACAAATGTAAAGGCCATCAATTCATTAAGACAACTGTAAAGGCTATCAATTTATTAAGACAACTGTAAAGGCCATCAATTCATTAAGACAACTGTAAAGGCCATCAATTTATCAAGACAAATGTAAAGGCCATCAATTCATTAAGACAACTGTAAAGGCTATCAATTTATTAAGACAACTGTAAAGGCCATCAATTCATTAAGACAACTGTAAAGGCCATCAATTCATTCATTAAGACAACTGTAAAGGCCATCAATTTATTAAGACAACTGTACTGGCCATCAATTCATTAAGACAACTGTAAAGGTCATCAATTAATTCATTAAGACAACTGTAAAGGCCATCAATTCATTCATTAAGACAACTGTAAAGGCCATCAATTCATTAAGACAACTGTAAAGGCAATCAATTCATTAAGACAACTGTAAAGGCCATCAATTCATTAAGACAACTGTAAAGGCCATCAATTAATTCATTAAGACAACTGTAAAGGCCATCAATTCATTAAGATAACTGTAAAGGCCATCAATTCATTCATTAAGAGAACTGTAAAGGCCATCAATTCATTAAGACAACTGTAAAGGCCATCAATTCATTAAGACAACTGTAAAGGCCATCAATTTATTAAGACAACTGTAAAGGCCATCAATTCATTAAGACAACTGTAAAGGCCACCAATTCATTAAGACAACTGTAAAGGCCATCAATTTATTAAGACAACTGTAAAGGCCATCAATTCATTAAGATAACTGTAAAGGCCATCAATTTATTAAGACAACTGTAAAGGCCATCAATTCATTAAGACAACTGTAAAGGCCATCAATTCATTAAGACAACTGTACTGGCCATCAATTCATTAAGACAACTGTAAAGGCCATCAATTCATTAAGACAACTGTAAAGGCCATCAATTCATTAAGACAACTGTAAAGGCCATCAATTTATTAAGACAACTGTAAAGGCCATCAATTCATTAAGACAACTGTAAAGGTAATTCATTCATTAAGACAACTGTAAAGGCCATCAATTCATTAAGACAACTGTAAAGGCCATCAATTCATTAAGACAACTGTAAAGGCCATCAATTCATTAAGACAACTGTAAAGGCCATCAATTCATTAAGACAACTGTAAAGGCCATCAATTCATTAAGACAACTGTAAAGGCCATCAATTCATTAAGACAACTGTACTGGCCATCAATTCATTAAGACAACTGTAAAGGCCATCAATTCATTAAGACAACTGTACTGGCCATCAATTAATTAAGACAACTGTAAAGGCCATCAATTAATTCATTAAGACAACTGTAAAGGCCATCAATTCATTAAGATAACTGTAAAGGCCATCAATTCATTCATTAAGAGAACTGTAAAGGCCATCAATTCATTAAGACA
>NC_088405.1:11225007-11255007 GCF_034236695.1 Oncorhynchus nerka
TATGGGTGTATGGGTGGCCCCAGGGGGAATCGAACCCATGACCCATGCTCTACCGATTGAGCTACACAGGACCACATATTCACTCTCTCTGCTATCACAGCACCTCATCCCATTAGCCGTTAGCCACACTGGGATCTCTCTGATATCACAGCACCTCATCCCATTAGCCGTTAGCCACACTGGGTTCTCTCTGCTATCACAGCACCTCATCCCATTAGCCGTTAGCCACACTGGGATCTCTCTGATATCACAGCACCTCATCCCATTAGCCGTTAGCCACACTGGGTTCTCTCTGCTATCACAGCACCTCATCCCATTAGCCGTTAGCCACACTGGGATCTCTCTGATATCACAGCACCTCATCCCATTAGCCGTTAGCCACACTGGGTTCTCTCTGCTATCACAGCACCTCATCCCATTAGCCGTTAGCCACGCTGAGTTCTCTCTGCTATCACAGCACCTCATCCCATTAGCCGTTAGCCACACTGGGTTCTCTCTGCTATCACAGGGACTCATCCCATTAGCCGTTAGCCACACTGGGTTCTCTCTGCTATCACAGCACCTCATCCCATTAGCCGTTAGCCACACTGGGTTCTCTCTGATATCACAGCACCTCATCCCATTAGCCGTTAGCCACACTGGGATCTCTCTGCTATCACAGCACCTCATCCCATTAGCCGTTAGCCACACTGGGTTCTCTCTGCTATCACAGGGACTCATCCCATTAGCCGTTAGCCACACTGGGTTCTCTCTGATATCACAGCACCTCATCCCATTAGCCGTTAGCCACACTGGGTTCTCTCTGATATCACAGGGACTCATCCCATTAGCCGTTAGCCACACTGGGTTCTCTCTGATATCACAGCACCTCATCCCATTAGCCGTTAGCCACACTGGGTTCTCTCTGATATCACAGGGACTCATCCCATTAGCCGTTAGCCACACTGGGTTCTCTCTGATATCACAGCACCTCATCCCATTAGCCGTTAGCCACACTGGGTTCTCTCTGATATCACAGGGACTCATCCCATTAGCCGTTAGCCATACTTCTACTAGCAGCATTTATTACAAGGGGCATGGGATGTTTCACCATCACCACGCCTGCTGCTGTGCCTCCCTCTGAGACAAAAGAGGGGGGTGTTATGAAGCAGTTTGCTTGCCGCCCAGGCTGGAGACATACAGAGAGAGAGCTAGCCTAACGGTGAGTGTTGCTCAGTGGACTGCGGAGCTGGCTGATGAGCTGGGGCTAATTCAGGGGTGATTATGTCGTTTGCTGGCCCACTAACCCTCTTTAAGCCAGTAATTACCTCCTATTTGAGCTAGGGGAGGCAAGGGAGGCACTCCAAAGCAGTTGGGGCCCGCACCACGCGGGGAAGGAAACACACGGACACAGCTGGAGGTGGAATAGGCTGCCGCAGGGCTGGGAGGCGGGAGGGGGGTGGGGTTGGCTGTAATGGGAATGCTGGGGGGTTAAGGGGGAACCATGGCACATCACAACCCTAGCCAGGTAGCACCGTAGGCTGGGTAAAGACGGTGGGATTATCACCCCCCCCCCTCTAACACATACTTCAGGTGATAGACACGGCTAGCGAGCTAGCCCCCACAGAGGCTAGGATCAAAGGCCAGATTAGAGGTTAGGGTGTTGGGTTAGGGTGTTGGGTTAGAGTGTTGGGTGTTGGGTTATGGTGTTGGGTAATGAGTTATGGTGTTGGTGTTGGGTTAGAGTGTTGGGTTAGGGTGTTGGGTGTTGAGTTATGGTGTTGGGTGTTGGGTTAGTGTTGGGTTAGGGTGTTGAGTGTTGAGTGTTCAGTTAGGGTATTGGGTGTTGGGTGTTGAGTTAGGGTATTGAGTGTTGGGTTAGGGTGTTGGTTTCGAGTGTTGGGTGTTGAGTTAGGGTATTGGGTGTTGGGTTAGGGTGTTGGGTGTTGAGTTAGGGTATTGGGTGTTGGGTTAGGGTGTTGGGTGTTGAGTTAGGGTATTGGGTGTTGGGTGTTGAGTTAGGGTATTGGGTGTTGGGTTAGGGTGTTGGGTGTTGAACAGGGCTCCGGGCAGCCGAGCGGAAATGGAGGAAAACTCGCCTCCCTGCGGACCTGGCATCTTTTCACTCCCTCCTCTCTACATTTTCCTCTTCTGTCTCTGCTGCTAAAGCCACTTTCTACCACTCTAAATTCCAAGCATCTGCCTCTAACCCTAGGAAGCTCTTTGCCACCTTCTCCTCCCTCCTGAATCCTCCTCCCCCTCCTCCTCTCTCTGCAGATGACTTCGTCAACCATTTTGAAAAGAAGGTCGACGACATCCGATCCTCGTTTGCTAAGTCAAACGACACCGCTGGTTCTGCTCACACTGCCCTACCCTGTGCTCTGACCTCTTTCTCCCCTCTCTCTCCAGATGAAATCTCGCGTCTTGTGACGGCCGGCCGCCCAACAACCTGCCCGCTTGACCCTATCCCCTCCTCTCTTCTCCAGACCATTTCCGGAGACCTTCTCCCTTACCTCACCTCGCTCATCAACTCATCCCTGACCGCTGGCTACGTCCCTTCCGTCTTCAAGAGAGCGAGAGTTGCACCCTTCTGAAAAAACCTACACTCGATCCCTCCGATGTCAACAACTACAGACCAGTATCCCTTCTTTCTTTTCTCTCCAAAACTCTTGAACGTGCCGTCCTTGGCCAGCTCTCCCGCTATCTCTCTCAGAATGACCTTCTTGATCCAAATCAGTCAGGTTTCAAGACTAGTCATTCAACTGAGACTGCTCTTCTCTGTATCACGGAGGCGCTCCGCACTGCTAAAGCTAACTCTCTCTCCTCTGCTCTCATCCTTCTAGACCTATCGGCTGCCTTCGATACTGTGAACCATCAGATCCTCCTCTCCACCCTCTCCGAGTTGGGCATCTCCGGCGCGGCCCACGCTTGATTGCGTCCTACCTGACAGGTCGCTCCTACCAGGTGGCGTGGCGAGAATCTGTCTCCTCACCACGTGCTCTCACCACTGGTGTCCCCCAGGGCTCTGTTCTAGGCCCTCTCCTATTCTCGCTATACACCAAGTCACTTGGCTCTGTCATAACCTCACATGGTCTCTCCTATCATTGCTATGCAGACGACACACAATTAATCTTCTCCTTTCCCCCTTCTGACGACCAGGTGGCGAATCGCATCTCTGCATGTCTGGCAGACATATCAGTGTGGATGACGGATCATCACCTCAAGCTGAACCTCAGCAAGACGGAGCTGCTCTTCCTCCCGGGAAGGACTGCCCGTTCCATGATCTCGCCATCACGGTTGACAACTCCATTGTGTCCTCCTCCCAGAGCGCTAAGAACCTTGGCGTGATCCTGGACAACACCCTGTCGTTCTCAAATAACATCAAGGCGGTGGCCCGTTCCTGTAGGTTCATGCTCTACAACATCCGCAGAGTACGACCCTGCCTCACACAGGAAGCGGCGCAGGTCCTAATCCAGGCACTTGTCATCTCCCGTCTGGATTACTGCAACTCGCTGTTGGCTGGGCTCCCTGCCTGTGCCATTAAACCCCTACAGCTCATCCAGAACGCCGCAGCCCAACCTTCCCAAGTTCTCTCACGTCACCCCACTCCTCCGCTCTCTCCACTGGCTTCCAGTTGAAGCTCGCATCCGCTACAAGACCATGGTGCTTGCCTACGGAGCTGTGAGGGGAACGGCACCTCAGTACCTCCAGGCTCTGATCAGGCCCTACACCCAAACAAGGGCACTGCGTTCATCCACCTCTGGCCTGCTCGCCTCCCTACCACTGAGGAAGTACAGTTCCCGCTCAGCCCAGTCAAAACTGTTCGCTGCTCTGGCCCCCCAATGGTGGAACAAACTCCCTCACGACGCCAGGACAGCGGAGTCAATCACCACCTTCCGGAGACACCTGAAACCCCACCTCTTTAAGGAATACCTAGGATAGGATAAAGTAATCCTTCTCACCCCCCTTAAAAGATTTAGATGCACTATTGTAAAGTGGCAGTTCCACTGGATGTCATAAGGTGAATGCACCAATTTGTAAGTCGCTCTGGATAAGAGCGTCTGCTAAATGACTTAAATGTAAATGTAAATGTGTTGGTTTCGAGTGTTGGGTTTTGAGTTAGGGTATTGGGTGTTGGGTGTTGAGTTAGGGTATTGGTGTTGGGTTAGGGTGTTGGGTGTTGAGTTAGGGTATTGGTGTTGGGTTAGATTGTTGGGTTAGGGTGTTGGGTGTTGAGTTAGGATATTGGGTTTTGGGTTTTTGGGTGTTGAGTTAGGGTATTGGGTGTTGAGTTAGGGTATTGGGTGTTGGGTTAGGGTGTTTGGTTAGGGTGTTGGGTTAGAGTTAGGGTGTTGTGTTAGGGTGTTGCGTTAGATTGTTGGGTTAGGGTGTTGGGTGTTGAGTTAGGGTATTGGTGTTGGGTTAGATTGTTGGGTTAGGGTGTTGGGTGTTGAGTTAGGATATTGGGTTTTGGGTTTTTGGGTGTTGAGTTAGGGTATTGGGTGTTGGGTTAGGGTGTTGGGTGTTGAGTTATGGTGTTGGGATAGGGTGTTGGGTTAGGGTGTTGGGTGTTGGGTTAGGGTGTTGGGTGTTGAGTTAGGGTGTTGGGTTAGGGTGTTGGGTGTTGAGTTAGGGTGTTGGGTTAGGGCGTTGGGTTAGAGTGTTGGGTTAGGGCGTTGGGTTAGAGTGTTGGGTTAGAGTTAGGGTGTTGGGATAGGGTGTTGGGTTAGGGTGTTGGGTGTTGGGTTAGGGTGTTGAGTGTTGGGTTAGAGTTAGGGTGTTGGGTTGGGGCGTTGGGTTAGAGTTAGGGTGTTGGATTAGGGTTGAGTCTCTATTGTCAATAGACTATTATACTACACGATTACACATCCTACCCAGACTACCACCTTCACCCCTAACACACACACACACACACACACACACACACACACACACACACACACACACACCAAATTGGTCTTGTAGCGATAGAGGGTGGGAGGATGTGAGAGAGATGCATGTGGTCAGGAGACTCGTGGAATCAGGTTTCCATATTGTAGCTTGATCTAAGGGGGGGAAAATCCAGTCCATTTAACTTGACATTCAAGGAAATTTGACTTTAGTTAATGCCATTGAAATGCGATACTCTAAGGAAGCAATTTGGAGACGGCAGAACATTGTAATAACCTGTGTGATATTATTATGTTATTATCATAATTACCCCCATGACCACATGGTTTTAATTAGAATATATGTGTAACCCCTGGAGGGGGGGGGGGTTGAAAGTAGGTAAAGATATTTTACAATTGTTCCCTTATGCTCCTTCAGCTGCAATGAGGAGGAGGAGGAGGAGGATGGGAGGAAGCACTGCTATGAGGAGGAGGAGGAGGAGGAGGAGGAGGATGGGAGGAGGAGGAGGAGGAGGGGAGGAGGAGGAGGAGGAGGAGGAGGAGGAGGAGGAGGAGGAGGAGGATGGGAGGAAGCACTGCTAGAGAGATGAGGTGATGTTTCTTTCTTCACTTCTATCTTCATGTTTCTCCTTGACATCTTTCTATCGCTCAAAACACACACCCCTCCTCCTTCCATATCTCATCTCTCCCTTTCTCACACATTCTCTCTCTTCATCTCTTCCACTCTCTCTCTCTCTCTCTCTTTCACCCTTCTCTCTCTCCTCCTACCCAACTCACTCTCTCTCTCTTTCACCCTTCTCTCTCTCCTCCTACCCAACTCACTCTCTCTCTCTTTCACCCTTCTCTCTCTCCTCCTACCCAACTCACTCTCTCTCTTCCTTTTTCTCTCTCTCTTCCCCTCTCTATCTCTCTCTCTGTTCTCTCTCTCTCTGCAGAGGAGGGCCTTCCCCATCAGTGCACCACTTTTGCGAATCGATGACTTAATCTGTTGAACCAAACAAGTGAGCAGCGACCGCTTCAACCTCATCCATTTCCTCCCCCACCATCACCATCACTACCACTGCTAGCACAGCACGCCTCAGAGAGAGTGAGGGGGAGGTGGGAAGGAGGGGCTGACAGCAGACAGAGAAGGAGAAGAACAAAGGGTGAACTGAGAGAGAGAAAGAAAGACAAGGACAGAGTAAGAGATGCAGAGCTTCCCACCATACGTATCCATCTCTTTCCTCCCAGACTCCTGCTCTAACATAGTTCATTCCTGGCAGTGGATGAGCCACCTAATAAAACAGGCAGGTAGCATCACTCTAAATCCACTGAGCATAGACACATGCTCCCCCTATCTCCCATGTCTCCCCTACCACCTCCTGTCTCCCCCTATCTCCCATGTCTCCCCTACCACCTCCTATCTCCCTACCTCCACCTTCCTGCCACTTCCTCCTCCTGTCTCCCCCTATCTCCCTACCTCCACCTTCCTGCCAATTCCTCCTCCTGTCTCCCCCTATCTCCCTACCTCCACCTTCCTGCCACTTCCTCCTCCTGTCTCCCCCGTCTCCCCTCTATCCCCCTACCTCCCCATCTCCCCCTACCTACCCCTTCTTCCCACTCCCTCACCCTACCTCCCCCTTCCTCCCCCTACTTCCTCCCAAGGGACACCACGGATCATCTGGTTTGACTCTAAACACACTGTACAGATTCTATACACAGTTACATGACTCAGACAGAGATAGTACCTCACATGCCTCTGTTAGCTCAGACAAATATATACATACTGTAGAGATACACACAGACACTGTACATACTGTAGAGATACACACAGACACTGTACTCAGATTCTATACACAGCTTCATAAATACACACTGTTTCCTCTGTTACATGACTCTGGTAGCTCTAGAGACAGAGATACTACATGCTGTAGAGATACACACAGACACTGTACTCAGATTCTATACACAGCTTCATAAATACACACTGTTTCCTCTGTTACATGACTGTTCTCAGAGATACTCATGTTACACACAGACTGTACTGATTCTATACACAGTAGCTCTGTTACATGACTCTGACTCTAGAGACAGAGATACTACATGCTGTAGAGATACACACAGACACTGTACTCAGATTCTATACACAGCTTCATAAATACACACTGTTTCCTCTGTTACATGACTCTGGTAGCTCTAGAGACAGAGATAGTAGATCGAAACACACACAGCTTTAGGAATACTGTTTCAGATGGTGAAATGCATTATAGAACAACACTGTTTAGTCGTATTGTAAGACATGTTTTAGAGAAAGGGAATGCATCACTGTTGCCATTGCTTTTTGTTAGAGCTGTAGAAATACATTATAGATCAGCAACACACAGTTTGCCATTACCTCTGTTACAGCTATAGAAAATACATTATAGAACGGCAACAACACATAATTGTATCACTCTGTGGAAATACATTATAGATCAGCAACACACGGTTTTCCATTACCTCTGTTACGGCTATAGAAAATACATTATGGATCAGCAACACACGGTTTTCCATTACCTCTGTACGGCTATAGAAAATACATTATAGATCAGCAACACACGGTTTTCCATTACCTCTGTACGGCTATAGAAAATACATTATGGATCAGCAACACACGGTTTTCCATTACCTCTGTTACGGCTATAGAAAATACATTATAGATCAGCAACACACGGTTTTCCATTACCTCTGTTACGGCTATAGAAAATACATTATGGATCAGCAACACACGGTTTTCCATTACCTCTGTTACGGCTATAGAAAATACATTATAGATCAGCAACACACTCTTTTCCATTACCTCTGTACGGCTATAGAAAATACATTATAGATCAGCAACACACTCTTTTCCATTACCTCTGTACGGCTATAGAAAATACATTATAGATCAGCAACACACGGTTTTCCATTACCTCTGTTACGGCTATAGAAAATACATTATAGATCAGCAACACACGGTTTTCCATTACCTCTGTACGGCTATAGAAAATACATTATGGATCAGCAACACACGGTTTTCCATTACCTCTGTTACGGCTATAGAAAATACATTATAGATCAGCAACACACTCTTTTCCATTACCTCTGTACGGCTATAGAATATACATTATGGATCAGCAACACACGGTTTTCCATTACCTCTGTTACGGCTATAGAAAATACATTATGGATCAGCAACACACGGTTTTCCATTACCTCTGTACGGCTATAGAAAATACATTACAGAACAGCAACACATAGCTTTCTCTAAATGGGAATGTGAGTCCCAACCGTTCCATGAGCGTGTCTGAAATTCTATACTGTAGTTTAGGCTGAAGATTATCCAGAGGTTTAACTATCCCCGATATACTGTTACTTCCTGATTCTGCTGGTCCATACGAAATCAATGGTGGCAAAGACAAAGAGCATGTTAAAAGGCTCAGCCGACCCATAAACAGATGATGTACTTCCACAAAATGGCATAAAATCATTTTAGCTCCCGTCAGAGACAGAGAGATAGACCCACAGTAAAATGTCCCTAAACCTCACCACTGAAAATCACTTTGATTGTGCTGGCTTTGCAACATCCACTGGCTTGGAAACGAGCAACCAAAGGTAAGGGGGAGGGAGAGCGTGATAGAGAGAGTGAGAACAAGAGGTAATGAGAGACTGAGAGAAGGCGTCTATAACTGCTGGGAATTCCTTGCCTTTCCGAGGGTAATATTTGTCTCAAGGGGAGAGTAGGAAAAAGAGAGAGAGATAAAAAGAGAGAGAGAAAACACAGAGAGAATAAGCATAGAGGAAGGGAGATAATAGGCAGAGAGTGAAAGGGAGCAGAGAGAGAGAGAAGCAGAGAGAGAGAGAGAGAGAGAAGCAGAGAGAGAGAGAGAAGCAGAGAGAGAGAGAAGCAGAGAGAGAGAGAGAGAAGCAGAGAGAGAGAGAAGCAGAGAGAGAGAGAGAAGCAGAGAGAGAGAGAAGCAGAGAGAGAGAGAGAAGCAGAGAGAGACAGAGAGAGAGAAGCAGAGAGAGAGAGAAGCAGAGAGAGAGAGAAGCAGAGAGAGACAGAGAGAGAGAAGCAGAGAGAGAGAGAGCAGAGAGAGAGAGAGAAGCAGAGAGAGAGAGAGAGGCAGAGAGAGGGAGAGAGAGAAGCAGAGAGAGAGAGAAGCAGAGAGAGAGAGAAGCAGAGAGAGAGAGAGAAGCAGAGAGAGAGAGAGAAGCAGAGAGAGAGAGAAGCAGAGAGAGAAAGAGAGAGAGAAGCAGAGAGAGAGAGAAGCAGAGAGAGAAAGGGAGAAGCAGAGAGAGAAAGGGAGAAGCAGAGCGAAAGGGAAGAGAGTGCTCACAGGCCCCTGAACAGCACGCTTGGGTGAGATTACAAGTGGGAGGAACTGAATTGATAAATTAGTTCAGGCAACGTGCAAACTGATTACCGCGACTGCACTGCCATAGAATCCATCAGGCACACCGGCACACAGAGACACACACACACACACACAGAGACACACACACACACACAGACACACACACACACATTGCTGAGTGAAGCAAACACTTAGAGAAATGCAGAGAGATATAAACAAACCACACACAGACACAGTACAGAGACATACATGAAACACAAACACACAGAGACACACACACACACCACACACACACCACACACACACCAGAGTGCATCTAGGGCGGAGTGTAGCAGTACACAGTGGATGGAGAATCTGCAGCGGCTGTAAGTAAAAGGTATTGAGCTGCTGACTCCAGAGAGCCAGACAAATCCCAGAGAACTAAAACTCACAGCACACACACACAGACACAGACACGGGAGAATGAAGGCTAGCAGCTAGCAGCTAAGGACAACAACGTTAGCTAGCTAATTATCTTGGCTAGGCTATCGCTAGCACAGACCCAGACAGAGGAGAATAAACTCCAAACAATTAGCAGTAACAGCTAATGCCATTTCGCTCTCTATAGCATTAGCTAGCTGTTCCTAGAAAGCTAAAGCTCACAACAGTTCAAACACAGCCAGAGGAGAATAACATGGCTAGCATCAATAAGCTAACAGTTATTGCTAATGTTATTGTTCTTTCATTTGCGTTAGCTAACTATTTCTCTCGGCTAGTCCATTGCTAACCCGGTACTACACTTGTGCCAAATATAGCTACATATGCCAAAAAATAAATAATGTTTTACTTTTATTTAACCAGGTAAGTCAATTAAGAAAAATGTATTATTTACAATGAAGGCAAGAGGCCTCCTGTAGGACGGAGGCTGTGATAAAAAAAAACAAGGCAAAAAACAATGTAAACCAAAAAATGGACAAGACAGACAGACGACAACATGCTATGCAGTATACAGCTACACCCACAGTATGTAATACGTATTACTGTTCAACCTTTAGGTGTGAGTAAGCTATAGCTAACGCTACATTAACATTAGGGGTCCTGTAGCTCATCATGAGGTTATAGCTAAAGCTACATTAACATTAGGGGTCCTGTAGCTCATCATAATAGCATTTAACATCAGGGTCCTGTCCTGTAGCTCATCATGAGGTTATAGCTAACGCTACATTAACATCAGGGGTCCTGTAGCTCATCATGAGGTTATAGCTAACGCTACATTAACATCAGGGGTCCTGTAGCTCATCATGAGGTTATAGCTAACGCTACATTAACATCAGGGGTCCTGTAGCTCATCATGAGGTTATAGCTAACGCTACATTAACATCAGCTCATCATGAGGTTATAGCTAACGCTATTTACATCAGGGGTCCTGTAGCTCATCATGAGGTTATAGCTAACGCTACATTAACATCAGGGGTCCTGTAGCTCATCATGAGGTTATAGCTAATTAACATCAGGGTCCTACATCATGAGGTTACATCATTAACATCAGGGGTCCATCATGAGGTTATAGCTCATCATTAGAGGTTATAGCTAACGCTACATTAACATTAGGGGTCCTGTAGGGGTCTAACTGGGGTCCTGTAGCTCATCATGAGGTTATAGCTAACGCTACATTAACATTAGGGGTCCTGTAGCTCATCATGAGGTTATAGCTAGATGCTGTATGGAAAACTATCCTCAAGCTAACCACAGCATTCTATTACAGCATGTTGCTGACGGCTCTCTCTGCACGTCACACACACACTCCAATACATACCACAGAGATAGTGAGAAACTCTACACCCCACCCAAGCACCGATGTCACCCTGGAGATGGTTGTGTTATTGTGTGTTATTGTGTGTGTGTGTGTGTGTGTGTGTGTGTCAATGTGTGTGCATTGGCCCGAGGCAGTCTGTGTGTGTGTGTGTGTTTGTGTGTGTGTGTGTGTGTGTGTGTGCGTGTGTGTGTGTGCGTGTGTGTGTCTGTGTGTGTGTGTGTGTGAGTGTGTACATTGGCCCGAGGCAGAGTGTGAAGCTTTTATTGGGATTTGCAAATCAACTACAAGTGATAAGTGGACAGAGAATCTGCAGAGCTTTCACACATCGAAGGGACTCTGCCTGTGTCCGTACTCCAGCTAGCTAAACGGGGTCTCAACACCAGCCAGGTCACCCATGATACAAGTCCGTACTCCAGCTAGCCAAATGGGGTCTCAACACCAGCCAGGTCACCCATGATACAAGTCCGTACTCCAGCTAGCTAAATGAGGTCTCAACACCAGCCTAGGTCACCCATGATACAAGTCCGTACTCCAGCTAGCTAAATGGGGTCTCAACACCAGCCAGGTCACCCATGATACAAGTCCGTACTCCAGCTAGCTAAATGGGGTCTCAACACCAGCCTAGGTCACCCATGATACAAGTCCGTACTCCAGCTAGCTAAATGGGGTCTCAACACCAGCCTAGGTCACCCATGATACAAGTCCGTACTCCAGCTAGCTAAATGTGGTCTCAACACCAGCCTAGGTCACCCATGATACAAGTCCGTACTCCAGCTAGCTAAATGGGGTATCAACACCAGCCAGGTCACCCATGATACAAGTCCGTACTCCAGCTAGCCAAATGAGGTCTCAACACCAGCCTAGGTCACCCATGATACAAGTCCGTACTCCAGCTAGCTAAATGGGGTCTCAACACCAGCCAGGTCACCCATGATAGAAGTCAGTATTTGACGTCTATCCATGTCTGAGAACGCTGGGAGATGATGTGGAGACTGGCCACTAGGGGCAACAGTGAGCGCTGTTACCTTCAAGAAGGTTAGGGTTTTGCTAGGGCGTTGTGGCTACTAACAATGTTGTATAGGTATTAGCAACATGCTAATAACGAAGTTGTGCAGAGTTTACATAGATCCAGTGTTTTCAGATCACCACTAGAGCCTAGGAGGAGAGGGTCTAGGGGTCCGTTTGGAAGAGGGCCTAAGTTTACATAGATCCAGTGTTTTCAGATCACCACTAGAGCCTAGGAGGAGAGGGTCTAGGGGTCCGTTTGGAAGGGGGCCTAAGTTTACATAGATCCAGTGTTTTCAGAGCACCACTAGAGCCTAGGAGGAGAGGGTCTAGGGGCCCATTTGGAAGGGGGCCTAAGTTTACATAGATCCAGTGTTTTCAGATCACCACTAGAGCCTAGGAGGAGAGGGTCTAGGGGTCCGTTTGGAAGGGGGCCTAAGTTTACATAGATCCAGTGTTTTCAGATCACCACTAGAGCCTAGGAGGAGAGGGTCTAGGGGTCCGTTTGGAAGGGGGCCTAAGTTTACATAGATCCAGTGTTTTCAGATCACCACTAGAGCCTAGGAGGAGAGGGTCTAGGGGCCCATTTGGAAGGGGGCCTAAGTTTACATAGATCCAGTGTTTTCAGATCACCACTAGAGCCTAGGAGGAGAGAGGGGTCCGTTTGGAAGGGGGCCTAAGTTTACCCAGTGTTTTCAGATCACCACTAGAGCCTAGGGGGAGGGTCCTAAGTTTACATAGATCCAGTGTTTTCAGATCACCACTAGAGCCTAGGAGGAGAGGGTCTAGGGGTCCGTTTAAGTTTACATAGATCCAGTGTTTTCAGATCACCACTAGAGCCTAGGAGTCTTAAGGGGGCCTAAGTTTACATAGATCCAGTGTTTTCAGATCACCACTAGAGCCTAGGAGGCGAGGGTCTAGTGGTCCGTTTGGAAGGGGGCCTAAGTTTACATAGATCCAGTGTTTTCAGATCACCACTAGAGCCTAGGAGGAGAGGGTCTAGGGGTCCGTTTGGAAGGGGCCTAAGTTTACATAGATCCAGTGTTTTCAGATCACCACTAGAGCCTAGGAGGAGAGGGTCTAGGGGCCCGTTTGGAAGGGGCCCTAAGGGCTCAGAAACAGCAGTAGATAACCCAGAGTTCTTAGCACCTCTGAGCATAATGCCGGCTGTTATTTGCAAATCAGACGTCTACAGAGGGTGGTGTGAAAGAACACATTGAACGATCGGCAGACTAACGCCAGATCCACATTCGGTGTGATTTATGCTAAAGTCTTGAGTGTTCGAGGGAGTCATGTTGGAAACCTGGCAACTGTTGATCCCTTCCAGCACTACTGACTGACCTTGAGGCTTCGTAAAGTTCTCACGTTCTCAAGGAAACGAACCGCCCACCCCCTTGACCAAACCCAGACAGACACACACACACACACACACACACACACACACACACACACACACACACACACACACACACACACACACACACACACACACACACACACACACACTAGCATACACACCAGCATACACACACACACGCACTAGCATACACACCAGCATACACACACACACGCTCATGCACACACAGCACACACAATCCCAGCCAGATACAGCTCCCAACAGCCTTGGTTTGTAGCAGCCATTTTGAGGTTGTGGTTCAAAGGTGACGTGAATGAAAAGTTAACTGCTCTGGCGGGACATTAAACAGAGAGGGGAGAGTTTCAATACAGCGAGGCAGAAAGAGAGAAACCTATATTCCCATTTCTATTAAGTGAAATACCACAGTGTGTCACCATAGCAGCAAGATCCACAGCAGCAAGATGTGTGACCTGTTGCCACAAGAAAAGGGCAACCAGTGAAGAACAAACACCATTGTAAATACATTTTTTTTTTCCCTTTTGTACTTTAACTATTTGCACATCGTTAAAACACCGTACAGAGAGACATAATATGACATTTGAAATGTCTCTATCCTTCTGAAACTTTTGTGAGTGTGATGTTTACTGTTCATTTTTGATTGTTTATTTCACTTTTGTTCATTATCTATTGCAGGTGTTTTGGTAATGTATACACACACTCCCATGCCAGTAACCCAGAGAGGAAGGGAGTTCATCAAATAGCTACCAGGACTATTAGAATTGAACCTCCCCTTTTTAATACGATGCTGATACTCACTGTTTATTATCTAAGCACCCTTTACCTCTACCTACATATACCGTACATATTACCTCAATTACTTAGACTAACCTGTACCTCCACTCATTTACTCGGTACTGGTACATCCAGCCTCGTTATTGTTGTTTTATTGTGTTACGTTTTTATTAAATGTTTTACTTTAGTTTATTTAGTCAATATTATCTTTCTTAAAACTGCATTGTTGGTTAGGGGCTTGTAAGTCAGCATTTCACTGTAAGGTCCTGTTGTATTCGGAGCATGTGATTTGATTTGATTTGTGAAGGAGACAGAGAGAAAGAGAGAGAAACCTAGCAAAGAGTGAACAGAAAGAGAGAGAAAGAGTGAACAGAAAGAGAGAAAGAGTGAACAGAAAGAGAGAAAGAGTGAACAGAAAGAGAGAAAGAGTGAACAGAAAGAGAGAAAGAGTGAACAGAAAGAGAGTAAGAGTGAACAGAAAGAGAGAAAGAGTGAACAGAAAGAGTGAACAGAAAGAGAGTAAGAGTGAACAGAAAGAGTGAACAGAAAGAGAGTAAGAGTGAACAGAAAGAGTGAACAGAAAGAGAGTAAGAGTGAACAGAAAGAGTGAACAGAAAGAGAGTAAGAGTGAACAGAAAGAGTGAACAGAAAGAGAGTAAGAGTGAACAGAAAGAGTGAACAGAAAGAGAGTAAGAGTGAACAGAAAGAGAGAAAGAGTGAACAGAAAGAGTGAACAGAAAGAGAGTAAGAGTGAACAGAAAGAGTGAACAGAAAGAGAGTAAGAGTGAACAGAAAGAGTGAACAGAAAGAGAGTAAGAGTGAACAGAAAGAGTGAACAGAAAGAGAGTAAGAGTGAACAGAAAGAGTGAACAGAAAGAGAGTAAGAGTGAACAGAAAGAGAGAAAGAGTGAACAGAAAGAGTGAACAGAAAGAGAGTAAGAGTGAACAGAAAGAGTGAACAGAAAGAGAGTAAGAGTGAACAGAAAGAGTGAACAGAAAGAGAGTAAGAGTGAACAGAAAGAGTGAACAGAAAGAGAGTAAGAGTGAACAGAAAGAGAGAAAGAGTGAACCGAAAGAGAGTAAGAGTGAACAGAAAGAGTGAACAGAAAGAGTGAACAGAAAGAGAGAAAGAGTGAACAGAAAGAGAGAAAGAGTGAACAGAAAGAGTGAACAGAAAGAGAGAAAGAGTGAACAGAAAGAGTGAACAGAAAGAGAGAAAGAGTGAACAGAAAGAGAGAAAGAGTGAACAGAAAGAGAGAAAGAGTGAACAGAAAGAGTGAACAGAAAGAGAGTAAGAGTGAAAGAAAGAAACAGAAAGAGTGAACAGAAAGAGAGAAAGAGTGAACAGAAAGAGTGAACAAGAAAGAGAGTAAGAAACAGAAAGAGAACAGAAAGAGAGTAAGAGTGAACAGAAAGAAAGAGTGAACAGAAAGAGAGAAAGAGTGAACAGAAAGAGTGAACAGAAAGAGAGAAAGAGTGAACAGAAAGAGTGAACAGAAAGAGTGAACAGAAAGAGAGAAAGAGTGAACAGAAAGAGAGAAAGAGTGAACAGAAAGAGAGAAAGAGTGAACAGAAAGAGAGTAAGAGTGAACAGAAAGAGAGAAAGAGTGAACAGAAAGAGTGAACAGAAAGAGAGTAAGAGTGAACAGAAAGAGAGTAAGAGTGAACAGAAAGAGTGAACAGAAAGAGAGTAAGAGTGAACAGAAAGAGAGAAAGAGTGAACAGAAAGAGTGAACAGAAAGAGAGTAAGAGTGAACAGAAAGAGTGAACAGAAAGAGTGAACAGAAAGAGAGAAAGAGTGAACAGAAAGAGAGAAAGAGTGAACAGAAAGAGAGAAAGAGTGAACAGAAAGAGAGAACAGAAAGAAGAAAGAGTGAACAGAAAGAGTGAACAGAAAGAGAGAGAGTGAACAGAGTGAACAGAAAGAGTGAACAGAAAGAGAGAAAGAGTGAACAGAAAGAGTGAACAGAAAGAGAGTAAGAGTGAACAGAAAGAGTGAACAGAAAGAGAGTAAGAGTGAACAGAAAGAGTGAACAGAAAGAGAGAAAGAGTGAACAGAAAGAGTGAACAGAAAGAGAGAGTGAACAGAAAGAGAGAAAGAGTGAACAGAAAGAGTGAACAGAAAGAGAGAAAGAGTGAACAGAAAGAGTGAACAGAAAGAGAGTAAGAGTAAACAGAAAGAGTGAACAGAAAGAGAGTAAGAGTGAACAGAAAGAGTGAAAAGAAAGAGAGAAACAGTGAACAGAAAGAGTGAACAGAAAGAGAGAAAGAGTGAACAGAAAGAGTGAACAGAAAGAGTGAACAGAAAGAGAGAAAGAGTGAACAGAAAGAGTGAACAGAAAGAGTGAACAGAAAGAGTGAACACGAAGGAAAGACAGTCAGAGGGGAAACTCGTATCTCCATCCATCTCTCTCTCTCTCTTTCACCCTTCTCTCTCTCCTCCTACCCAACTCACTCTCTCTCTCTCTCTCTCTTTCACCCTTCTCTCTCTCCTCCTACCCAACTCTCTCTCTCTCTCTCTTTCACCCTTCTCTCTCTCCTCCTACCCAACTCACTCTCTCTCTTCCTTTTTCTCTCTCCCCCCTTCCCTTCCTCTCTCTCTCTCTCTCTCTCTCTTCTCTCTCCTTCTCTGTCTCTCTCTCTCCTTCTCTCTCCTTCTCTCTCTCTCTCTCTCTCCCTTTCTCTCTCTCTCTCTCTCTCTCTCTCTCTCCCTCCCTCTCTCTCGCTCTCTCTCGCTCTTTCCATCTCATCAAATCAAATCAAATTTTTCATATCAAATCAATCGTTGCATCCATCTCCTCTCTCTCTCTCTTTCCATCAATCGTTCCATCCATCCATCTTTCTCTTGCCATCAATAGTTCCATCCATCATGACACAGATGGTCTTTCAGGTGTCCATGTCAGTAGTGATGGTCTCCCTCTGCCCCCACCATACGGACTCTACCATTATCCCCAACTCCCCTACTCCTCTTCCCCCTCTCCCCCATGCCTCTACCAGATGGACTTGTCTGACTATCTCATTCTTTCACTCCTGACTCCCAAGACCCTTAGTCTCCTGGAGAAGATGGGTCACTGGCCATGAATACACACACACACACACACACACACACATACACACATACACACACACATGCACAGTCATACACACACAGTCATACACAAACACACACACACACACTTTTTTCTCCAGTGTGTGTGTGAGAGTGTGTGTGTGTGCGAGCAAATGAGTGTGTGCGACCGTGTGTATGTGCGTGCATGTGTGTGTGTGTGTGTGTGTGTGTGTGTGTGTGTGTGTGTGTGTACCAGGGGTCAGTCCACCAAGAGAAGCCCCCATAGAGAGGGCCCTGTCAAGAGGGGTAATGGATGATGTTTTCATTACAAGGTGTGTGCGCGTGTATGTGTGTGCGCGCGCGCGTGTGTGTCTAGAATTTACTCAGCTGCCACCTCTTTGACACCGACTACTATAACGAGTGGCAAAGGCATTCAGTCATCACTTCCAAATGTCTGACAAACACACACACACACACACACACAAACACACACACACACACACACACACACACACACACACACACACACACGCACACACACACACACAGCCAGAGAGTCAGAACAGCTGAGGGTCAAGAAAAACTGAAAACAAATGTATCTTTTTTTTTTTTTGCAAAGCCCACAAAGACAAGCTTAGATGAAACAAAACATTTTCAGTGGTATCGGTGTGCCAAGGCAGGGTAACCTGGCTGTGTGGGGTGGCCAGAGGGGGTAACCTGGCTGTGTGGGGTGGCCAGAGGGGGTAACCTGGCTGTGTGGGGTGGCCAGAGGGGGTAACCTGGCTGTGTGGGGTGGCCAGAGGGGGTAACCTGGCTGTGTGGGGTGGCCAGAGGGGGTAACCTGGCTGTGTGCCGCATGCCATCCCCTTCAACTCTTTATTTGGTCGTGGAGCCTCAGATTCTGACTGGCATTTAGATAGAATCATGAACTATTCAGAGACCTTAGGCCACATATAGCAGAGACAAACTCCATCTCAGTATTGACATGAACAGGCTGTTATAAACTCCATCTCAGTATTGACATGAACAGGCTGTTATAAACTCCATCTCAGTATTGACATGGACAGGCTGTTATAAACTCCATCTCAGTATTGACATGAACAGGCTGTTATAAACTCCATCTCAGTATTGACATGGACAGGCTGTTATAAACTCCATCTCAGTATTGACATGGACAGGCTGTTATAAACTCCATCTCAGTATTGACATGGACAGGCTGTTATAAACTCCATCTCAGTATTGACATGAACAGGCTGTTATAAACTCCATCTCAGTATTGACATGAACAGGCTGTTATAAACTCCATCTCAGTATTGACATGAACAGGCTGTTATAAACTCCATCTCAGTATTGACATGAACAGGCTGTTATAAACTCCATCTCAGTATTGACATGAACAGGCTGTTATAAACTCCATCTCAGTATTGACATGAACAGGCTGTTATAAACTCCATCTCAGAATGAAAATGAAAGGTGTTTTGTTTTACTTCAATATGAATATGGATGAAGGGAAAACAGCAACAACAACAATGAAGAGTGGAAGGATTGAAGCCAAGAGAGTTTTCAGTCTGGGGAACATTCAGAACCACGTGGGCGACCAGAGCCAATAGGGAATAGGGTGCCATTTGACCAGAACCAATAGGGAATAGGGTGCCATTTGACCACAGCCAATAGGGAATAGGGTGCCATTTGACCACAGCCAATAGGGAATAGGGTGCCCAATAGGGAATAGGGTGCCATTTGACCACAGCCAATAGGGAATAGGGTGCCATTTGACCAGAGCCAATAGGGAATAGGGTGCCATTTGACCACAGTCAATAGGGAATAGGGTGCCATTTGACCAGAGCCAATAGGGAATAGGGTGCCATTTGACCAGACCCAATAGGGAATAGGGTGCCATTTGACCAGACCCAATAGGGAATAGGGTGACATTTGACCAGAGCCAATAGGGAATAGGGTGCCATTTGACCAGAGCCAATAGGGAATAGGGTGACATTTGACCAGAGCCAATAGGGAATAGGGTGCCATTTGACCAGAACCAATAGGGAATAGGGTGCCATTTGACCAGAACCAATAGGGAATAGGGTGCCATTTAGCCAGAGCCAATAGGGAATAGGGTGCCATTTGACCAGAACCAATAGGGAATAGGGTGCCATTTGACCAGAACCAATAGGGAATAGGGTGCCATTTGACCAGAACCAATAGGGAATAGGGTGCCATTTGACCAGAACCAATAGGGAATAGGGTGCCATTTGACCAGAACCAATAGGGAATAGGGTGCCATTTGGGACTCAAACATGAAGTTCTCTGATCAATTTTGTTATTTTTTTTAATGTATCCTATATTTATCTTTGGAGTAAACTTCTAGAATGGTTTGGAAGTTATGGCAGCTAGGTCAGTCTCCATTGAGGTTTAGGGCAAAATGAAGCCATACTTGTCGATGGCAAAGCTTTGGCAGGATGACAACACTCCGCTAGGTCTAGGTTGCCATGGCACGGTAGGGTTGCCGTTGGGGGTTGTCGTGGGTGAGCAGAGAGCTGACATCTCAGGGTTCATCTTCCGGATGAAATCTGACCTCAAAGGTTTATTGTAAAGATCTATAATCAGATGTCTCTCACTCCAGCCCTAACCTTAACCATTAGTAGCATAAACCAATGCTGACCCCGAATCAGAGCTTAGCTAGTGAATACAATACATAGTGGTTACCACCCCCCATCCAAACCCCTCTCTCAGCCCACGGTAGTTCTACCTCCTCACTTAACCTGGTTTTCTGTAAGGATCCTGGGCCTCCATTCATCTCCTCTCAGCTCCTCTCAAGCCCAACATTACCTCTGGCCCCCCACAAGCCTCCTCTCAGCTCCTCTCACCCCCCTCACCTCTAAACAACCACAAGCCTCCTCTCAGCTCCTCTCAGCTCCTCTCAAGCCCAACATTGCCTCTAATCATCCACAAGCCTCCTCTCAGCTCCTCTCAGCTCCTCTCAGCCCCCCCAACCCAACCTCTAATCATCCACAAGCCTCCTCTCAGCTCCTCTCAGCTCCTCAGCTCCTCTCCCCCCAACCCAACCTCTAATCATCCACAAGCCTCCTCTCAGCTCCTCTCAGCTCCTCTCAGCCCCCCCAACCTCTAATCATCCACAAGCCTCCTTCCAGCCTCCTCTCAGCTCCTCTCAGCCCCCCCCAACCTCTAATCATCCACAAGCCTCCTCTCAGCTCCTCTCAGACCCCCCCCCTACCCCCCACCCCAACCTCTAATCATCCACAAGCCTCCTTCCAGCCTCCTCTCAGCTCCTCTCAGCTCCCCTCAGCTCCTCTCAGACCCCCCTACCCCCCCCCCAACCTCTAATCACCCACAAGCCTCCTTCCAGCCTCCTCTCCTCTCAGCTCCTCTCAGCTCCTCTCAGACCCCCAACCTCTAATCATCCACAAGCCTCCTTCCAGCCTCCTCTCAGCTCCTCTCAGCCCCCCCCCCCAACCTCTAATCATCCACAAGCCTCCTCCTCTCAGCTCCTCCTCTCAGACCCCTTCCAGCCTCATCCACAAGCCTCCTTCCAGCCTCCTCTCAGCTCCTCTCAGCTCCCCTCAGCTCCTCTCAGACCCCCCTACCCCCACCCCAACCTCTAATCATCCACATCCTCCTTCCAGCCTCCTCTCAGCTCCTCTCAGCTCCTCTCAGACCCCCCCCTACCCCCCACCCCAACCTCTAATCATCCACAAGCCTCCTTCCAGCCTCCTCTCAGCTCCTCTCAGCTCCCCTCAGCTCCTCTCAGACCCCCCTACCCCCACCCCAACCTCTAATCATCCACAAGCCTCCTTCCAGCCTCCTCTCAGCTCCTCTCAGCCCCCCCCCCAACCTCTAATCATCCACAAGCCTCCTTCTCCTCTCAGCTCCTCTCAGCTCCTCTCAGACCCCCCTACCCCCCACCCCAACCTCTAATCATCCACAAGCCTCCTTCCAGCCTCCTCTCAGCTCCTCTCAGCTCCCCTCAGCTCCCCCCACCCCAACCTCTAATCAGACCCCCCCAGCCTACCCCCACCCCAACCTCTAATCATCCACAAGCCTCCTTCCAGCCTCCTCTCAGCTCCTCTCAGCTCCCTCAGCTCCTCTCAGACCCCCCCTACCCCCCACCCCAACCTCTAATCATCCACAAGCCTCCTTCCAGCCTCCTCTCAGCTCCTCTCAGCTCCCCTCAGCTCCTCTCAGACCCCCCTACCCCCACCCCAACCTCTAATCATCCACAAGCCTCCTTCCAGCCTCCTCTCAGCTCCTCTCAGCTCCTCTCAGACCCCCCTACCCCCACCCCAACCTCTAATCATCCACAAGCCTCCTTCCAGCCTCCTCTCAGCTCCTCTCAGCTCCTCTCAGCTCCTCTCAGACCCCCCCCCACCCCCCCCCCACCCAACCTCTAATCATCCACAAGCCTCCTTCCAGCCTCCTCTCAGCTCCTCCCAGCCCCCCCCCAACCTCTAATCATCCACAAGCCTCCTTCCAGCCTCCTCTCAGCTCCTCTCAGCTCCTCTCAGACCCCCTCCCCCTCCCCCTACCCCCACCCCAACCTCTAATCATCCACAAGCCTCCTTCCAGCCTCCTCTCAGCTCCTCTCAGCTCCTCTCAGCTCCTCTCAGACCCCCCCCCCCACCCCAACCTCTAATCATCCACAAGCCTCCTTCCAGCCTCCTCTCATCCACAAGCCTCCTTCCAGCTCCTCCTCTCAGCTCCCCTCAGACCCCTACTCCCACCCCAACCTCTAATCATCCACAAGCCTCCTTCCAGCCTCCTCTCAGCTCCTCAGACCCCCCTACCCCCCAACCTCTAATCATCCACAAGCCTCCTTCCAGCCTCCTCTCAGCTCCTCTCCTCTCAGCTCCCCCCCCCCCCCACCCCAACCTCTAATCATCCACAAGCCTCCTTCCAGCCTCCTCTCAGCTCCTCTCAGCTCCCCTCAGCTCCTCTCAGATCCCCCTACCCCCCACCCCAACCTCTAATCATCCACAAGCCTCCTTCCAGCCTCCTCTCAACCCTGCCAGTGCAGAAATGAATGATATGTTTTTTCACACCTGTTTCTGCTCAGGAACACTGCAGCACGGTGGTGGTGATGGTAAACCCTGTTTTCCAGAGGGAGACGTATGTGTGTGTTCCCCCACCAAGGCTACATCTGGGCGCGGGCGCTAGCTAAATTAGAACCCTAATTGCATTAATGGACATTATGGCTAGATGCCAAATGGCAGCCTATTCCCTACGTAGTGCACAACTTTTGACCAGGGACCGAAGTGCCTACGTTTCATTAATAGAGAATAGGGTGCCATTTGGGATCTAGTCTATGCCCTGCAGTTGGCATGTTTTTTTCTCTCCTTCTCTCTTTTCTCCCTCTCTCATTACTCCATCTCTCATTTCTCCCTCTCTCATTTCTCTCTCTCTCATTTCTCCCTCTCTCATTTCTCCCTCTCTCATTTCTCCCTCTCTCATTTCTCTCATCTCTCATTTCTCCCTCTCTCATTTCTCCCTCTCTCTTTTCTCCCTCTCTAATTTCTCCCTCTCTCTTTTCTCCCTCTCTCATTTCTCCCTCTCTCATTTCTCCCTCTCTCATTTCTCTCCCTCTCTCATTTCTCCCTCTCTCATTTCTCTCCCTCTCTCATTTCTCCCTCTCTTTTCTCCCTCTCTCATTTCTCTCCCTCTCTCATTTCTCCCTCTCTCATTTCTCCCTCTCTCATTTCTCCCTCTCTCATTTCTCTCCCTCTCATTTCTCTCCCTCTCATTTCCCTCTCTCTCCCTCTCTCATTTCTCCCTCTCTCATTTCTTTCTCCTTCTCTCTTTCTCTCTCTTTTCTCCCTCTCTCATTTCTCCCTCTCTCATTTCTCCCTCTCTCTTTCCTCTCCCTCTCTCTTTCTCCCTCTCTCTTTCTTCTCTCTCTCCTCTCTCTCTCTTTCTCCCTCTCTCATTTCTCCCTCTCTCATTTCTCCCCTCTCTCATTTCTCCCTCTCTCTCATTTCTCCCTCTTCTCTCCCTCTCTCTTTTCTCCCTCTCTCATTTCTTTCCCTCTCTCTTTTCTCCCTCTCTCTTTTCTCCCTCTCTCTTTTCTCCCTCTCTCATTTCTCCCTCTCTCATTTCTCCCTCTCTCTTTTCTCCCTCTCTCATTTCTCCCTCTCTCTTTTCTCCCTCTCTCATTTCTCCCTCTCTCATTTCTCTCTCTCTCATTTCTCTCTCTCTCTCTTCTCTCCCTCTCTCTTTTCTCCCTCTCTCATTTCTTTCCCTCTCTCTTTTCTCCCTCTCTCATTTCTCTCCCTCTCTCATTTCTCTCTCTCTCTCTCTTCTCTCCCTCTCTCTTTCTCCCTCCCTCTCTCTCTCATTTCTCCCTCTCTCTTTCTCCCTTTCATTTCTCCCCTCTTTCTCATTTCTCTCTCTCCTCTCATTTCTCTCTCTCTCTCATTTCTCCTCTCTCTCTCCTCTCTCTCTCTCATTTCTCCCTCTCTCATTTCTCCCTCTCTCATTTCTCCCTCTCTCTCATTTCTCCCTCTCTCATTTCTCTCCCTCTCTCATTTCTCCCTCTCTCTTTTCTCCCTCTCTCATTTCTCTCCCTCTCTCTTTTCTCCCTCTCTCATTTCTCCCTCTTCCTCTCTCTCTTTTCTCCCTCTCTCATTTCTCTCCCTCTCATTTCTCCCTCTCTCTTTCTCTCCTCTCTCCTCTCCCTCTCTTTTCCCTCTCTCTCATTTCTTTCCCTCTCTCTTTTCTCCTCTCTCTCTCCCTCTCTCATTTCTCTCCCTCTCTCTCTTCTCATTTCTCTCCCTCTCTCATTTCTCTCTCTCTCATTTCTCTCTCTCTCTCTTCTCTCTCTCTCTCATTTCTCCCTCTCTCATTTCTCCCTCTCTCATTTCTCCCTCTCTCATTTCTCTCCCTCTCTCATTTCTCTCTCTCTCATTTCTCTCTCTCTCTCTTCTCTCTCTCTCTCTCTCTCTCATTTCTCTCCTCTCTCATTTCTCTCTCTCTCATTTCTCCCTCTCTCATTTCTCCCTCTCTCATTTCTCCCTCTCTCATTTCTCTCTCTCTCATTTCTCTCTCTCTCTTTTCTCTCTCTCTCATTTAAAGGAGGATGAAAAAAAGAGAAGAAGTGGTTGAGGCGGTTTGGGTTTTTACGAGCTGTGATCGCGGAGACCCATCGTTACCATGATGTTGTGTACAAATAGGAGAAGCAGTGTGAGAAGCTCCGTGTGCGTGTGTGTGTGTGTGTGTGTGTGTGTGTGTGTGTGTGTGTGTGTGAGCCCTCTGCATGGCAACAATCTGAAGGGGCTGAATTCCATCTAATTACTTTATCACATCATTTCACAAATTGCCTTTTCATTGGGGAGCGGAGAGCAGCACAGGGGCACGCTGGGAATCTGGAGCGCACGTGTGTGTGTGTGTGTGTGTGTGTGTGTGTGTGTGTGTGTGTGTGTGTGTGTGTGTGTGTGTGTGTGTGTGTGTGTGTGTGTGTGTGTGTGCGCTGGGATTCTGGGGCCAATCCTTTAATTTACTACTCATTTCTTGTTAAATTAAACAAGAAAATACCATTTGTGAGAAGAGGGGGATTGGAGGAAATCAGGAAAGCAGGGAAGGGGGGAAAAGGACTCCAATTCCACAGGAGGGAGGAGGGAGGGAGGGAGGGAGGGAGGGGGGAGGGAGGGAGGGAGGAGGGGGGGGAGGGAGGAGGAGGATGGGGGGGAGGGAGGGAGGGATGGAGGATGGGGATGGGGAGGAGGGAGGAGGGGGAGGGAGGGGAGGGAGGGAGGGAGGGAGGGAGGGAGGGGGTGCTTGGGCCTTTGTTTGTCTTTCCTTCACCACAAGTTTACAGCTGTGTGTTCAAGCTGGCACTTAGCTGCATGCTCAGACACCCATGAGTGACAAGCAACAGACTGCATTGTTTTGTTGTGTTTTTCCAGCTTGGCTCAGAGGGAAAAACCATCCATGCACTTGACTGTTTTTGGAACACAGGCAGCAAGACAAGTCATTAGAATTGGAAAGAAAGAAAGAAAGAGGGGAAGGGGGGGTATATATGTGATGGTTATCCTATCTAGCCTTGAAAACTAACAAACACAGCATCTTCATCTCTTTTAGTATACCATCTCTCTATCCCTCCATCTTCATACTCCCCTCCTCTCTTCCTCTCTCTCCTTCTCCCCCTCTGTTCCTCTCTCTCCTTCTCCTCCTCTCTCTCCTTCTCCTCCTCTGTTCCTCTCTCTCCTTCTCCTCCTCTCTTCCTCTCTCTCCTTCTCCTCCTCTCTTCCTCTCTCTCCTTCTCCTCCTCTCTTCCTCTCTCTCCTTCTCCTCCTCTCTTCCTCTCTCTCCTTCTCCTCCTCTCTTCCTCTCTCTCCTTCTCCTCCTCTCTTCCAGTCTCTCTCTTCTTCTCCTCTCTTCCTCTCTCTCCTTCTCCTCCTCTCTTCCTCTCTCTCCTTCTCCTCCTCTCTTCCAGTCTCTCTCTTCTCCTCCTCTCTTCCTCTCTCTCCTTCTCCTCCTCTCTTCCTCTCTCTCTCTCCTCTCCTCCTCTCTTTCTCCTCCTCTCCTCTCCTTCTCCTCCTCTCTTCCTCTCTCTCCTTCTCCTCCTCTCTCCTCCCCCTCTCTTCTCTTCCAGTCTCTCTCCTTCTCCTCTCTCTCTCTCCTTCTCTCTCCTTCTCCTCCTCCTTCCAGTCTCTCTCTTCTTCTCCCTCTCTTCTCCTCTCTCCTCTCCAGTCTCCTTCCCTCCTCTTTCCAGTCTCTCTCTCCTCCTTCCAGTCTCTCTCCCTTCTCCTCCTCTCTTCCTCTCTCTCCTTCTCCTCCTCTCTTCCAGTCTCTCCTTCTCCTCCTCTCTTCCTCTCTCTCTCCTTCTCCTCCTCTCTTCCAGTCTCTCTCCTTCTCCTCCTCTCTCTCCTCTCTCTCCTTCTCCTCCTCTCTTCCAGTCTCTCTCTTCTTCCCTCTCTTCCTCTCTCTCTTCCTCCTCTCTTCCTCTCCTCTTCTCCCTCTTCCTCTCTCTCCTTCTCCTCCTCCTCTTCCCTCCTCTCTCCTCTCTCCTTCTCCTCTTTTCTCAATTTTTTTATATCCCTCCTCTCTTCTCCTATCTCTCTCCTACCTCCTACCTTCTCCTCCCTCTCTTCCTGTCTCCTCTCTCCTTCTCCCTCCTTTCTTCTCTGTCTCCTACCTCCTACCTCCTACCCGTCCCTGTTGTATCCCTCTCTTTCTACTCTGTCTCCTACCTCCTCCTCCCTCCCTCCCTGTTGTCTCCCTCCTTTCCCTCTTGTCTCAGTCTCTCTCTCCTACCTCCTACCCGGTCCTGTTGTATCCCTCTCTTTCTACTCTGTCTCCTACCTCCTACCTCCTACCTGGTCCCTGTTGTATCCCTCTCTTTCTCTGTCTCCTACCTCCTTCCTACCTCTCCCTGTCTCCTTCTACTCTGTCTCCTACCTCCTACCTGGTCCCTGTTGTATCCCTCTCTTTCTACTCTGTCTCCTACCTCCTACCTCCCTGGTCCCTCTTTCTCCTCCTCTTTCTACTCTGTCTCCTACCTCCTACCTCTCCTCCTCCCTGTCCCTCCTTATCCTCCTCTCCTACCTCTCTCTACCTGTCTCTCCCTCTCTCCTCCTACCTCTTCCCTCTCTCTCCTTCTCCTCCTCTCTTCCTCCCTCTCCCTCTCTTTCTACTCTCCTCTCCTCTCTTCCCCTGTTGTATCCCTCCTTTCTACCTTCTCCTACCTCTCCTTCCCTGTTGTATCCCTCCTTTCTCTCTGTCTCCTACCTCTACCTCCTACCCTCTCCCTGTCTGTCCTCCTCTTTCCTCTCTCTGTCTCCTACCTCCTACCTCCTCATCCCTGTTGTATCCCTCCCTTTCTACTCTGTCTCCTACCTCCTACCTCCTCCTACCTGGTCCCTGTTGTATCCCTCTCTTTCTACTCTGTCTCCTACCTCCTACCTCCTACCCGGTCCCTGTTGTATCCCTCTCTTTCTACTCTGTCTCCTACCTCCTACCTCCTACCCGGTCCCTGTTGTATCCCTCTACTCTTCTCTACCTCTGTCTCCTTTCTACCTCTCCTACCTCCTACCTCCTACCCGGTCCCTGTTGTATCCCTCTCTTTCTACTCTGTCTCCTACCTCCTACCTCCTACCCGGTCCCTGTTGTATCCCTCCCTTTCTACTCTGTCTCCTACCTCCTACCTCCTACCTGGTCCCTGTTGTATCCCTCTCTTTCTACTCTGTCTCCTACCTCCTACCTCCTACCTGGTCCCTGTTGTATCCCTCCCTTTCTACTCTGTCTCCTACCTCCTACCTCCTACCTCCTACCTGGTCCCTGTTGTATCCCTCTCTTTCTACTCTGTCTCCTACCTCCTACCCGGTCCCTGTTGTAGCGACAGCAGCCACCCACCTTCCACTTCCTGTTGCTGTTCAGTACTAGCAGCTGAGACTGAGACTGGGTCTGAGACTCCCCTGTGGCCATGTAGTGGGAGGACAACACAACATAACAGGGAACAGTGTATAGGAGAGAGCAGTCTAATCCACATGACATTGGTTTACATTCTAGGTTGGGTAACAGACAACTGCTGATGTAAAGAGGGCTTTGTAAAATACATTTAAAATATATATATATATTCTATTCTATCCCATTCAATGTATATTCTACTCTATCAAGCTGCTTACTGCAGTGCCATCATACTCCTGTGTGTGTGTGTGTGTGTGTGTGTGTGTGTGTGTGTGTGTGTGTGTGTGTGTGTGTGTGTGTGTGTGTGTGTGTGTGTGTGTTGATGATTAATTACTGTTGTGTCTATCTCTAAGGGGCCAGGCTACTCTCTCTCTCTCTTCTTCCTCTGTCTGTGCCTCCCTTCCTAGCTGAGACAGAGACCAGATGATATTTGTAAAACTATGCTCTCACTAGCTCCAGTCCTGGATGTTCCACTCGCTCTTTTGAAGCAGGGACAAAGCAGTGTTCTGCTGGAACAACAACCTGTTTCTGATTCCTCACTCTTGCTGAGTATGCTTCCCACTTTCTCTCTCTCTCTCTCTCTCTCTCCCTCCGAATCACACTTTCTCTCTCTCTCTCTCCCTCCGAATCACACTTTCTCTCTCTCTCTCCCTCAAAATCACACTTTCTCTCTCTCTCTCTCTCTCTCTCTCACTACAAATCACACTTTCTCTCTCTCTCTCTCTCTCTCTCTCTCTCTCTCTCTCTCTCTCTCTCTCACTACAAATCACACTTTCTCTCTCTCTCTCTCCCTCTCCCTCCAAATCACACTTTCTCTCTCTCTCTCTCTCTCCCTCTCCCTCCGAATCACACTTTCTCTCGCTCTCCCTCCAAATCACACTTTCTCTCTCTCTCTCTCTCCCTCTCCCTCCAAATCACACTTTTTCTCTGTCTCTAAACACAACCCTTTGGCACAGGCCAAGCTGTTTGCCAGCAGGTTATTGAGTTCTCTCTCTCTTTCACTACCTCCCTCCCCTCTCTCTCTGTGTGTCTCTCTCCCCCTCTCTCCTTCTCTTTCTCCCTCTCTTTATCCATCTCTTCCTCTCTCTGGGTTGGTACAGAATTATGTTAACTTTGTCCTCTGTTCAGGGAGAAATGTTGTCCACAGAGGAAGTGTCTTTGCAAAGCAGACTTTGTTTCAGACTTTCCTCTGAGGGCTCTGAAGGGGTTAAAGGGAGGGTGATGGGGGTGAGGTCAGGGAGCAAGGGGTATAGGTTGTTCTGAAAGGGGCACAGATGTAAGTGTGTGTGTGTGTGTGTGTGTGTGTGTGTGTGTGTGTGTGTGTGTGTGTGTGTGTGTGTGTGTGTGTGTGTGTGTGTGTGTGTGTGTGTGTGTGTGTGCTCATGCACATGTGTTTTATGGCAGGGGGAATCACATTAGACAAGTGGGTCGAGAACACATTTCATTCTGACATAACGCAGCTTTCTGGCTTCCTCCTCAGGTATAATGACAATACAACACCCAGCTTCCTCCTCAGGTATAATGACAATACAACACCCAGCTTCCTCCTCAGGTATAATGACAATACAACCCCCAGCTTCCTCCTCAGGTATAATGACAATACAACACCCAGCTTCCTCCACAGGTATAATGACAATACAACCCCCAGCTTCCTCCTCAGGTATAATGACAATACAACACCCAGCCTCCTGGCTTCCTCCTCAGGTATAATGACAATACAACCCCCAGCCTCCTGGCTTCCTCCTCAGGTATAATGACAATACAACCCCCAGCCTCCTGGCTTCCTCCTCAGGTATAATGACAATACAACCCCCAGCCTCCTGGCTTCCTCCTCAGTTATAATGACAATACAACCCCCAGCCTCCTGGCTTCCTCCTCAGGTATAATGACAATACAACCCCAGCCTCCTGGCTTCCTTCCTCAGGCATAATGACAATACAACCCCCAGCCTCCTGGCTTCTCCTCAGGTATAATGACAATACAACCCCCAGCCTCCTGGCTTCCTCCTCAGGTATAATGACAATACAACCCCCAGCCTCCTGGCTTCCTCCTCAGGTATAATGGCAATACAACCCCCAGCCTCCTGGCTTCCTCCTCAGGTATAATGGCAATACAACCCCCAGCCTCCTGGCTTCCTCCTCAGGTATAATGGCAATACAACCCCCAGCCTCCTGGCTTCCTCCTCAGGTATAATGACAATACAACCCCCAGCCTCCTGGCTTCCTCCTCAGGTATAATGACAATACAACCCCCAGCCTCCTGGCTTCTTCCTCAAGGCATAATGGCAATACAACCCCCAGCTTCCTCCTCAGGTATAATGACAATACAACCCCCAGCCTCCTGGCTTCCTTCTCAGGTATAAT
>NC_088405.1:11262507-11285007 GCF_034236695.1 Oncorhynchus nerka
AGAGAGAGACAAAGAGAGAGAGACAAAGAGAGAGAGAGAGAGAGAGAGAGAGAGAGAGAGAGAGAGAGAGAGACAAAGAGAGACAGAGAGAGACAAAGAGAGAGAGACCGAGAGAGACAAAGAGAGAGAGAGAGACAAAGAGAGACAAAGAGAGACAGAGAGAGACAGAGAGAGACAGAGAGAGACAGAGAGATAGAGATGGAGAGAGGAAAGATGGAGAGACAGAGAGAGACAAAGAGAGAGAGAGATGGAGAGAGGAAAGATGGAGAGAGCTCCATGTTTTATATGGAACGTAGAAAGCCGGTCTTCTCTCCTAATGGTGTTTATAATTCAGATGCCCTGAAGGCATGCTTTCAGGAATGATTTAGCCTGAGGTAATGGGGAGCAAAGGCTTGAGCTTTAGACCCTTGATTATCCAGTTGATGCGCCAGGCTGGGAAAAAAGCCATCTTAAACCGGATTAGTGCAGACACCACCATTCATTCTAAATGAATCTGGCTTAGGTTGGGTGAGTATAGATGCCTGGGCTGGATGGGGTGATGTCGCATAGCGTGCTAGCTACGTACTCAGTCCTAGCATGCTAGCTACGTACTCAGGACTAGCATGCTAGCTACGTACTCAGGACTAGCATGCTAGCTACATACTCAGGATTAGCATGCTAGTTATGTACTCAGCACTAGCATGCTAGCTATGTACTCAGGACTAGCATGCTAGCTACGTACTCAGGACTAGCGTGCGAGCTACGTACTCAGTCCTATGTCGCTAGCTACAAACTCAGGCCTAGCGTGCTAGCTATGTACTCAGTCCTAGTGTGCTATCTACGTACTCTGTCCTAGCATGCTAGCTAAGTACTCAGTCCTAGCCCAGTCTGGTCTGTAATCCAAGACAGATACAGCTGCTCTGGCTAGCCCAGTCTGGTCTGTAATCCAAGACAGATACAGCTGCTCTGGCTAGCCCAGTCTGGTCTGTAATCCAAGACAGATACAGCTGCTCTGGCTAGCCCAGTCTGGTCTGTAATCCAAGACAGATACAGCTGCTCTGGCTAGCCCGGTCTGGTCTGTAATCCAAGACAGATACAGCTGCTCTGGCTAGCCCGGTCTGGTCTGTAATCCAAGACAGATACAGCTGCTCTGGCTAGCCCGGTCTGGTCTGTAATCCAAGACAGATACAGCTGCTCTGGCTAGCCCGGTCTGGTCTGTAATCCAAGACAGATACAGCTGCTCTGGCTAGCCCGGTCTGGTCTGTAATCCAAGACAGATACAGCTGCTCTGGCTAGCCCGGTCTGGTCTGTAATCCAAGACAGATACAGCTGCTCTGGCTAGCCCGGTCTGGTCTGTAATCCAAGACAGATACAGCTGCTCTGGCTAGCCCGGTCTGGTCTGTAATCCAAGACAGATACAGCTGCTCTGGCTAGCCCGGTCTGGTCTGTAATCCAAGACAGATACAGCTGCTCTGGCTAGCCCGGTCTGGTCTGTAATCCAAGACAGATACAGCTGCTCTGGCTAGCCCGGTCTGGTCTGTAATCCAAGACAGATACAGCTGCTCTGGCTAGCCCGGTCTGGTCTGTAATCCAAGACAGATACAGCTGCTCTGGCTAGCCCGGTCTGGTCTGTAATCCAAGACAGATACAGCTGCTCTGGCTAGCCCGGTCTGGTCTGTAATCCAAGACAGATACAGCTGCTCTGGCTAGCCCGGTCTGGTCTGTAATCCAAGACAGATACAGCTGCTCTGGCTAGCCCGGTCTGGTCTGTAATCCAAGACAGATATAGCTGCTCTGGCTAGCCCGGTCTGGTCTGTAATCCAAGACAGATATAGCTGCTCTGGCTAGCCCGGTCTGGTCTGTAATCCAAGACAGATATAGCTGCTCTGGCTAGCCCGGTCTGGTCTGTAATCCAAGACAGATATAGCTGCTCTGGCTAGCCCGGTCTGGTCTGTAATCCAAGACAGATATAGCTCCTCTGGCTAGCCCGGTCTGGTCTGTAATCCAAGACAGATATAGCTGCTCTGGCTAGCCCGGTCTGGTCTGTAATCCAAGACAGATATAGCTGCTCTGGCTAGCCCGGTCTGGTCTGTAATCCAAGACAGATATAGCTGCTCTGGCTAGCCCGGTCTGGTCTGTAATCCAAGAACACGTTTCTATTGGAAGCAAATGGTCTGAATCCGCTGTAAAGACAGGATCATGTTCAGCAAAGCCTACAATAACAAACCCGGGGCTCGTCCCATGTGAGTTAGGAAAACAGAAGCAATGACTCTGCATGGATACCGGGGGACGGAGAGAGAGAGGGAGAAAGAGAGAGAGAAGGAGAGAGAGGGAGAAAGAGAGAGAGAGAAGGAGAGGGAGAAAGAGAGAGAGAAGGAGAGAGAGGTAGAAAGAGAGAGAAGGAGAGAGAGGGAGAGAGAGGTAGAAAGAGAGAGAAGGAGAGAGAGGGAGAGAGAGGGTGAAAGAGAGAGAAGGAGAGAGAGGTAGAAAGAGAGAGAGAGAAGGAGAGGGAGAAAGAGAGAAAGAGAAGGAGAGAGAGATAGAAAGAGAGAGAAGGAGAGAGAGGGAGAGAGAGGTAGAAAGAGAGAGAAGGAGAGAGAGGGAGAGAGAGGGTGAAAGAGAGAGAAGGAGAGAGAGGTAGAAAGAGAGAGAGAGAAGGAGAGGGAGAAAGAGAGAGAGAAGGAGAGAGAGGTAGAAAGAGAGAGAAGGAGAGAGAGGGAGAGAGAGGTAGAAAGAGAGAGAAGGAGAGAGAGGGAGAGAGGGTGAAAGAGAGACAAGGAGAGAGATGTAGAAAGAGAGAGAAGGAGAGAGAGATGGAGAAAGAGAGAGAGAGAAGGAGAGGGAGAAAGAGAGAGAGAAGGAGAGAGAGGTAGAAAGAGAGAGAAGGAGAGAGAGGGAGAGAGAGGTAGAAAGAGAGAGAAGGAGAGAGAGGGAGAGAGAGGGTGAAAGAGAGAGAAGGAGAGAGAGGTAGAAAGAGAGAGAAGGAGAGAGAGGGAGAGAAAGGTAGAAAGAGAGAGAAGGAGAGAGAGGTAGAAAGAGAGAGAGGAGAGAGAGGGTGAAAGAGAGAGGAGAGAGAGGTAGAAAGAGAGAGAGGAGAGAGAGGTAGAAAGAGAGAGAAGGAGAGAGAAGGAGAGAGAGGTAGAAAGAGAGAGGAGAGAGAGGGAGAGAGAGGTAGAAAGAGAAAAGGGTGAGAAAAGTGAGAAATTGAAGCGCCCCCAATCTTCCCGCTTCCTTTTCATCATATTTACCCTCCCTCTCTTCTTCCCCCCTAATATTTCTACTGAACTTTGACCTCTACGATCCTACAACGCCTTGAAGGAAATACGGAGGGAGAGAAAAAGACTGAGCCGTCAGATTTTATTGGCATTTCCATTTTCACTGCAATTTGATACCGATCACCTCGGCAACGTCTGGGGCTAATTTCTGCTTTTTCTCTGACCTCAGAGAGCAAGGGAACGGGAGGAAGGGGGAAGAGGAGAGGAAGTGAGGGAGGCAGAGGTGTTGGAGCGAAACACGGAGCCGTGTCTGCCGGCCATGTTGGTTAAAATGTCAGCCGTGCTGCACTATTACCAGGGCCTGGCGTCTCTGAGAAAGAGAGGAGGGAGGGAGGGAGGGAGGGAGGGAAGGAGGGAGGGAGGGAGAGATGGGGAGAGAGAGAAGGGTAGGGAGGGAATGAGAGAGAGAGAGAGAGAGAGAGATTTGTGACCTGTTGCCACGAGAAAAGGGCAACCAGTGAAGAACAAACACCATTGTAAATACAACCCATATTTATGCTTATTCATTTTATCTTGTGTCCTTTAACTATTTGTACATTATATATATATATATAATATGACATTTGTAATGTCTTTACTGTTTTGAAACTTCTGTATGTGTAATGTTTACTGTTAATTTTTGTTGTTTTTCACTTTATATATATTCACTTTGTATGTTGTCTACCTCACTTGCTTTGGCAATGTTAACACGTTTCCCATGCCAATAAAGCCCTTGAATTGAATTGAATTGAATTGAATTGAGAGAGAGAGAGAGAGGGAGCGAGAGAGAGAGAGAGAGAGAGAGAGAAAAAGAGAGAGACAGAGAGACAGAGACAGAGAGAGAGAAAGAGAGAGAGAGACAGAGAGAAAGAGAGAGAGAGAGAGAAAGAGAGAGACAGAGAGAGACAATGAGAGACAGAGACACAGAGAGAAAGAGAGAGACAGAGACAGAGAGAGACAATGAGAGACATATACACAGAGAGAAAGAGAGAGACAGAGACAGAGAGAGAGAGAGAGAGAGAGAGAGAGAGAGAAAGAGAGATTGGCACATTGGCACAACTTGAGTGCAATGTTTACTGTTCATTTCTATTTGTTTATTTCACTTTTGTGTAATATCTACTTGACTTGCATTGGCAATGTTAACATATGTTTCTCATGCCAATAAAGCCCCTTGAATTGAGTTGAGAGATGGAGGGAGAGAGAGAGAAGTAAATACATTCATCAAATTCTATAACCACCTACAAGGAAGCGATGCCCACACAAGCCCTCACTTACAGAGAGATGAACCTAGAGAAGAGTCCCCCCATTCAGCTGCTACTGGGACTTCACAAACACAACCAGACCCCACAAACCCAACAGACTGCAACCCAATTAAATCATGAGAAAGCAAAAAGATAATTACTTGGCACATTGGAAAGAATTAACAAAAAAAATGAAAAAAAATAGAATGCTATTTGGCCCTAAACAGAGAGTACACAGTGGCAGAATACCTGACCACTGTGACTGACCCAAATTTAAGGAAAGCTTTGACTATGTACAGACTCAATGAGCATAGCCTTGCTATTGAGAAAGGCCGCCGTAGGCAGACATGGCTCTCAAGAGAAGACAGGCTATGTGCTCACTGCCCACAAAATGAGGTGGAAACTGAGCTGCACTTCCTAACCTCCTGCCAAATGTATAACCATATTAGAGAGACATATTTCCCTCAGATTACACAGATCCACAAAGAGTTAGAAACCAAATCCAACACTGATCAACTCCCACATCTGTCAGGAGATACAGCACCATGTGTCATCACAGCAGTAAGATGTGGGACCTGTTGTCATGACAACAACGCAAACAGTTTGTTTATTGTTTATTTCACCTGCTTTGGCAATGTTACCACATTTCCCAATGAAGACCCTTTGAACTGAACTGAATTGAGAGAGAGAGAGAGAGAGGAGAGAGAGAGAGAGAGAGAGAGAGAGAGAGAGAGAGAAGGAGAGAGAGAAGCCCCTAGATTAGTGTGTCATACTACGAAAATGTGTGTGTGTAAGAGAGAGAAAAGATCACAGTATGTTAATGTATTTTATGTTTGAGTCTGAAATGGTGGAAATAATCAGAGAAATGATGGAGGTCCATAAACAGACGGGTTGGCCTCATTAAGGCCATCAGCAGAAGGCTGGAGCACACACACACACACACACACACACACACACACACACACACATATATATATACATACCGTATATATATGTACACACACACATACACACACTCCCTACCACGCCAGGGGGAAACACCACAGGCACACTGTGATCAGTGATGGGTTATGACAGACTCTTAGAGACTAGTGAAGAAGTGGGGGGGGGGGGGTCTGTGCCTTTGCCTGTGTGTGTGTGTGTGTGTGTGTGTGTGTGTGTGTGTGTGTGTGTGTGTGTGTGTGTGTGTGTGTGTTGTGTGTGTGTGTGCGTGTGTGTTAAACTGTGTGTGTGCGTGTGTGTGTGTGCGTGTGTGTTTAGTTGGGTGTGTGTATGTGTGACATCATCAGTGTGAGTGGCTAAAGACAGAAGCCACCAAATGTCATGGTTGTGCCCCTTGTACGTATGTGTGTGTGTGTGTGTGTGTGTGTGTGTGTGTGTGTGTGTGTGTGTGTGTGTGTGTGTGTGTGTGTGTGTGTGTGTGTGTGTGTGTGTGTGTGTGTGTGTGTGTGTGTGTGTGGCAATTAGTGAGCAGGCCAGTGACTGTAGCAGCCAGGGGCATGAGAGAAGCCCTGCGGCTAACAAGGGAGAGAATATTTGATTAGCCTCTCCCACACACACTGACTATACAGGCCACCACTGAGAAACATGCAGAAATCCGCTTAGCATTTGTAGCATCCCTCATTCACTCCTAATGTTCCGTTAGCATTAGCAGACAGAAGAACGAGAGTGCCCTGCTCAAGTTCAACCCTGAGTGGATTTCTATCTATTCCTCCCTTCTTCTCCCTTCCACCTCTCCCTTCCATCTCTCCCTTCCACCTCTCCTTTCCACCTCTCCCTTCCACCTCTCCCCTTCCACCTCTCCCTTCCATCTCTCCCTTCCATCTCTCCCCTTCCACCTCTCCCTTCCACCTCTCCCTTCCACCTCTCCCTTCCATCTCTCCCCTTCCACCTCTCCCTTCCACCTCTCCCTTTCATCTCTCCCTTCCACCTCTCCCTTCCATCTCTCCCCTTCCACCTCTCCCTTCCACCTCTCCCTTCCATCTCTCCCCTTCCACCTCTCCGTTCCACCTCTCTCTTCCACCTCTCCCTTCCATCTCTCCCTTCCACCTCTCCCTTCCACCTCTCCCTTCCACCTCTCCCTTCCACCTCTCCCTTCCATCTCTCCCCTTCCACCTCTCCCTTCCACCTCTCCCTTCCACCTCTCCCCTTCCATCTCTCCCCTTCCACCTCTCCCTTCCACCTCTCCCCTTCCATCTCTCCCCTTCCATCTCTCCCTTCCACCTCTCCCTTCCATCTCTCCCTTCCCTTCTCTATAAATAAATGGTGGGACCAACAGCAATAATAATAGTAGTAGTGGACATGGGATTACCATTAACAACAACTACAACAACAATATTAATGAGAACAACAATACATTAAAGCAATGGTAGTGGACCAGTGTTAACATGACTGAGAAGACACATGACCTGGTAGTAGACCAGTGTCAACATGACTGAGAAGACACATGACCTGGTAGTAGATCAGTGTCAACATGACTGAGAAGACACATGACCTGGTAGTAGATCAGTGTCAACATGACTGAGAAGACACATGACCTGGTAGTAGACCAGTGTCAACATGACTGAGAAGACACATGACCTGGTAGTAGACCAGTGTCAACATGACTGAGAAGACACATGACCTGGTAGTAGACCAGTGTTAACATGACTGAGAAGACACATGACCTGGTAGTAGACCAGTGTCAACATGACTGAGAAGACACATGACCTGGTAGTAGACCAGTGTCAACATGACTGAGAAGACACATGACCTGGTAGTAGACCAGTGTCAACATGACTGAGAAGACACATGACCTGGTAGTAGACCAGTGTCAACATGACTGAGAAGACACATGACCTGGACCAGTGTCAGTAGACCAGTGTTAACATGACTGAGAAGACACATGACCTGGTAGTAGACCAGTGTCAACATGACTGAGAAGACACATGACCTGGTAGTAGACAGTGTCAACATGACTGAGAAGACACATGACCTGTAGTAGACCAGTGTCAACATGACTGAGAAGACACATGACGTGTAGACCAGTGTCAGACTGAGAAGACACATGACCTGGTAGTAGACAGTGTCAACATGACTGAGAAGACACATGACCTGGTACATGACCTGGTAGTAGACCAGTGTCAACATGACTGAGAAGACACATGACCTGGTAGTAGATCAGTGTCAACATGACTGAGAAGACACATGACCTGGTAGTAGATCAGTGTCAACATGACTGAGAAGACACATGACCTGGTAGTAGACCAGTGTCAACATGACTGAGAAGACACATGACCTGGTAGACTAGACCAGACCTGGTTAACATGACTGACTGAAGACACATGACCTGGTAGTAGACCAGTGTCAACATGACTGAGAAGACACATGACCTGGTAGTAGACCAGTGTTAACATGACTGAGAAGACACATGACCTGGTAGTAGACCAGTGTCAACATGACTGAGAAGACACATGACCTGGTAGTAGACCAGTGTTAACATGACTGAGAAGACACATGACCTGGTAGTAGACCAGTGTCAACATGACTGAGAAGACACATGACGTGGTAGTAGACCAGTGTCAACATGACTGAGAAGACACATGACGTGGTAGTAGATCAGTGTCAACATGACTGAGAAGACACATGACCTGGTAGTAGACCAGTGTCAACATGACTGAGAAGACACATGACGTGGTAGTAGACCAGTGTCAACATGACTGAGGAGACACATGACGTGGTAGTAGATCAGTGTCAACATGACTGAGGAGACACATGACCTGGTAGTAGATCAGTGTCAACATGACTGAGGCGACACATGACGTGGTAGTGGACCAGTGTCAACATGACTGAGAAGACACATGACCTGGTAGTAGACCAGTGTCAACATGACTGAGAAGACACATGACCTCGTAGTGGACCAGTGTCAACATGACTGAGAAGACACATGACGTGGTAGTAGATCAGTGTCAACATGACTGAGAAGACACATGACCTGGTAGTAGACCAGTGTCAACATGACTGAGAAGACACATGACCTGGTAGTAGATCAGTGTCAACATGACTGAGAAGACACATGACATGGTAGTAGATCAGTGTCAACATGACTGAGAAGACACATGACCTGGTAGTAGATCAGTGTCAACATGACTGAGAAGACACATGACATGGTAGTAGATCAGTGTCAACATGACTGAGAAGACACATGACGTGGTAGTAGATCAGTGTCAACATGACTGAGAAGACACATGACCTGGTAGTAGATCAGTGTTAACATGACTGAGAAGACACATGACCTGGTAGTAGACCAGTGTCAACATGACTGAGAAGACACATGACCTGGTAGTAGACCAGTGTCAACATGACTGAGAAGACACATGACCTGGTAGTAGACCAGTGTCAACATGACTGAGAAGACACATGACGTGGTAGTGGACCAGTGTCAACATGACTGAGAAGACACATGACGACTGAGAAGACACATGACGTGGTAGTAGACCAGTGTCAGACTGAGAAGACAGACGTGTTAACATGACTGAGAAGACACATGACCTGGTAGTGGACCAGTGTCACCATGACTGAGAAGACACATGACCTGGTAGTAGACCAGTGTCAACCTGACTGAGAAGACACATGACCTGGTAGTAGACCAGTGTCAACATGACTGAGAAGACACATGACGTGGTAGTGGACCAGTGTCAACATGACTGAGAAGACACATGACGTGGTAGTGGACCAGTGTTAACATGACTGAGAAGACACATGATGTGGTAGTGGACCAGTGTTAACATGACTGAGAAGACACATGACGTGGTAGTGGACCAGTGTTAACATGACTGAGAAGACACATGACGTGGTAGTGGACCAGTGTTAACATGACTGAGAAGACACATGACCTGGTAGTAGATCAGTGTCAACATGACTGAGAAGACACATGACCTGGTAGTGGACCAGTGTCAACATGACTGAGAAGACACATGACCTGGTAGTAGACCAGTGTTAACATGACTGAGAAGACACATGACCTGGTAGTAGACCAGTGTCAACATGACTGAGAAGACACATGACGTGGTAGTGGACCAGTGTCAACATGACTGAGAAGACACATGACGTGGTAGTAGATCAGTGTTAACATGACTGAGAAGACACATGACCTGGTAGTGGACCAGTGTCACCATGACTGAGAAGACACATGACCTGGTAGTAGACCAGTGTCAACCTGACTGAGAAGACACATGACCTGGTAGTAGACCAGTGTCAACATGACTGAGAAGACACATGACGTGGTAGTGGACCAGTGTCAACATGACTGAGAAGACACATGACGTGGTAGTGGACCAGTGTTAACATGACTGAGAAGACACATGATGTGGTAGTGGACCAGTGTTAACATGACTGAGAAGACACATGACGTGGTAGTGGACCAGTGTTAACATGACTGAGAAGACACATGACGTGGTAGTGGACCAGTGTTAACATGACTGAGAAGACACATGACCTGGTAGTAGATCAGTGTCAACATGACTGAGAAGACACATGACCTGGTAGTGGACCAGTGTCAACATGACTGAGAAGACACATGACGTGGTAGTGGACCAGTGTCAACATGACTGAGAAGACACATGATGTGGTAGTGGACCAGTGTCAACATGACTGAGAAGACACATGACCTGGTAGTAGACCAGTGTCAACATGACTGAGAAGACACATGACGTGGTAGTGGACCAGTGTTAACATGACTGAGAAGACACATGACCTGGTAGTAGATCAGTGTCAACATGACTGAGAAGACACATGACCTGGTAGTGGACCAGTGTTAACATGACTGAGGAGACACATGATGTGGTATGAAAGACAAAACAAAACAAGATGGGAAATATTATCGACATTACTTTGCACTTTTCACTGTCTGTCCCTCAGGTTGTGGCAGGAGGACACATATTTGGCTGCCAAACTGCACATTTTGGCTTTTCACCCAATAAATAATTTTATAGTTTCAAATTCTTTGTATTGAATTATAATTTTGGGAAAGAAATATTCTCTTAGGTCTGAGTATTTGTCACAGTGTAATAGGAAATTCAGCTCTCTCTCTCCCTCCTCCCCCTCTCTCGCTCTCCCTCTATCTTTCTCCCTCTCTCTCACTCTCTCTCTTCCTACCCCTGTCTCTCTCTAGGTGCATCCTGACATTATCACATAGAATCTGGTCTAATCTGTAACTATGGTAGTGTCCCTAATGTTCCCCTGCTCCCTATACAGGACACCACTACTGACCAGGGTCCGTAGGGTGTTCCCGTAAGGTGTCCCGTAAGGTGTCCCGTAAGGTGTCCCGTAGGGTGTCCCGTAGGTTGTCCCGTAGGGTGTCCCATAAGGTGTCCCGTAGGGTGTCCCGTAGGGTGCCCCATAAGGTGTCCCGTAAGGTGTCCCGTAGGGTGTCCCATAAGGTGTCCCGTAGGGTGTCCCGTAGGTTGTCCCGTAGGGTGTACCATAGGGTGTCCCATAAGGTGTCCCCGTAGGGTGTCCCATAAGGTGTCCCCGTAGGGTGTCCCATAAGGTGTCCCGTAGGGTGTCCCGTAAGGTGTTCCCGTAGGGTGTCCCATAAGGTGTCCCCGTAGGGTGTCCCATAAGGTGTCCCGTAAGGTGTTCCCGTAGGGTGCCCCATAAGGTGTCCCGTAAGGTGTCCCGTAGGGTGTCCCATAAGGTGTCCCGTAGGGTGTCCCGTAGGTTGTCCCGTAGGGTGTACCATAGGGTGTCCCGTAGGGTGTCCCGTAGGTTGTCCCGTAGGGTGTACCATAGGGTGTCCCATAAGGTGTCCCCGTAGGGTGTCCCATAAGGTGTCCCCGTAGGGTGTCCCATAAGGTGTCCCGTAGGGTGTCCCGTAAGGTGTTCCCGTAGGGTGTCCCATAAGGTGTCCCCGTAGGGTGTCCCATAAGGTGTCCCGTAAGGTGTTCCCGTAGGGTGTCCCATAAGGTGTCCCGTAGGGTGTTCCGTAAGGTGTTCCGTAAGGTGTCCCGTAAGGTGTCCCCGTAGGGTGTACCGTAGGTTGTCCCGTAGGGTGTCCCATAAGGTGTCCCCGTAGGGTGTCCCATAAGGTGTCCCATAAGGTGGCCCGTAAGGTGTCCTGTAGGGTGTCCCATAAGGTGTCCCCGTAGGGCACATATGTCAGAGTCAAGGCCCGCGGGCCACATCCGGCCCGCAAGAAGGTTTTTTACGGCCCCTGGGATGATCTTGATTTATTATTAGAACCGGCCCGCAGCAAGCCGGCAGCCCGCAGATCTTTTACACGCACCAATACTACATTTCCCACAATGCAAAGGTGACGCACCGAGCAGTAGGCTGCTTCATTTCAATATTTATTGGCACAGCAGTCGTCAGCATCACAGTAAAATTAACTTTCAGATACCCATCAAAAATGGCAAAACGGAAGGTGGATACTGAGAACCGGGGGTTTCAAACAAGGTGGGAGTCGGAGTATATGTTCACGAAGGTAGCTGGAAAACCTGTGTGTCTTCTGTGTGGAGAAAGTGTGGCGGTACTGAAAGAGTATAATCTGAGACGACATTATGAAACGAAACACGCGGACAAAAACAAGAATATGGACATGGAACAAAGGCTACAAAAGGCAGAGGAATTAAAACGAGGCCTCAAATCTCGACAGGCTCTGTTCAAAAAAGCCAAATCACAAGGCCAGGCTGCTGTCAAGGCCAGTTTTATTTTGGCAGAAGAGATCGCTAAATCAGCCCGGCCATTTACGGAGGGAGATTTCATCAAAAACTGCATGATTAAAGTTTGTGACGAAGTTTGCCCAGAAAAAAGGCAACTCTTTTTAAATGTGAGTCTGAGCAGAAACACCATTGCCGAGAGAGTAGACCAGTTGTCCATCAATCTAAAAGAGCAGCTTGTGAAAAAGGGAAAAGATTTTATTGCATATTCCTTGGCTGTGGATGAGAGCACCGACATTTCTGACATTGCCCAGTTGTCAATTTTCATCCGCGGAGTGGACTCCAACCTAAGCGTGACAGAGGAGTTTTTGGCTTTACGTCCTATGCATGGCACAACTACGGGGCATGATTTGTATGAAGAGGTGTCAAGATGTGTAAATGAGATGGAGCTGCCTTGGGAAAAACTCGTGGGTTTGACAACCGACGGAGCACCTGCGATGTGTGGACACAGGAGCGGACTGGTGGCGAAGATACGGGAAAAGATGCAAGAGGAAAACGCGACAGGTGAGCTGACAGCTTATCATTGTATCATACACCAGGAAGCGTTGTGCGGTAAAGCCTTGAAAATGGAGCATGTAATGAGCATCATCACGCGCACAGTTAACTTTATCAGAGCCAAAGGTTTGAATCACCGCCAGTTCAAGGCATTTCTGACGGAGTTAGAAACGGAGCATGGTGATTTGCCTTATCACACAGAGGTGCGATGGCTAAGCCAGGGAAAGGTGCTTCAAAGATGTTTCGAGCTTCGTGAGGAGATTTGTCTGTTCTTGGACAGCAAAGGGAAAGACACAACACAACTCCGAGACGAAATGTTTCTGTGTGAAATGGCTTTTCTGTGTGACATTACGAGTCATCTGAATGCAATAAACTTGCAGCTGCAGGGTCGGGATCGTGTCATCTCTGATATGTACAGTACAGTGAAGGCATTTAAAACTAAACTGACTCTGTGGGAGACGCAGATGCGGAAAGAAAATTTGAGCCACTTTCCCAGCTGCCAGACCATGAAAGAGAAGCTCTCTACCAGTGCGTTCCCGAGCACACAGTTGGCTGATAAAATAGGTATGCTTGCCGCTGACTTTCGACGCCGATTTGCTGACTTTGAAGCACAAAAAGCAGGTTGGAACTGCTCGGTAACCCATTTGCTGTTGACGTGGAAAGCTCACCACCAAACCTCCAAATGGAGTTGATTGACCTCCAATGCAATGATGCACTGAGGGCAAAATATGCGGCAGTGGGTGCTGCGGAGTTCGCCCGTTTCCTCCCGGCACAATGCCCCAGCTGCGCATCCAGGCTGCTCAAACGTTGTCTATGTTTGGCAGCACATACCTGTGTGAACAACTGTTTTCTTTGATGAACCTGAACAAAACATCACACAGAAGTCGACTTACTGCTGAACACCTCCACTCAATTCTGAGGATTTCTTCAGCTCAGAGCCTTACCCCGAACATTGATGAACTTGTGGAAAAGATGGGACACCACCAAGTATCACCCTCAACCTCAAACAAGTGAACATTACTGTGCAATCACATATTTAGAGTTTTTACTCAGTTCAAGTTTAAAAGTTAAAATTTAATATTTGTTTTCACTGCATGTTACTTCTCCTTAAACAAAGTGTTGTTTTTGATTAATAGATTTTTGCACTTTATTTTTTTGTATTTCAATCCAATTATATTTTAAAAATATTTCAGTTGAGTGGATGATAGAAAATTGCTATTATTGTTTTTTCTTTGAAGTAAATTTAGCCCACTTTTGCTAAAATAGAAAATATAGTCTACTGATGGTGCCTTGAATACCGGTTTCTTTCATTTAATGTTCATGTTATGGGGATATTTATATAAAGGAAATTTGTCTTTTGTGTCTGTTGAAAATTAAAGATTACTGACAGAGCCATAAGAAAATATTGCTTTATTTATCTGATCATATTGTAATATATTTGTTAGGTTTTCAGTAGGTTCAATTAGGTTCACTAGACTATATGCGTCATTTAAAAAATTTTCAATGAACATTCGAACAGTCCGGCCCTCGTCTTGTAGCTGATTTTTTTATTTGGCCCTCCGTCCATTTGACTTTGACACCCCTGCCGTAGGGTGTCCCATAAGGTGTCCCATAAGGTGTCCCGTAAGGTGTCCTGTAGGGTGTCCCATAAGGTGTCCCCGTAGGGTGTCCCATAAGGTGTCCCGTAAGGTGTTCCCGTAGGGTGTCCCATAAGGTGTCCCGTAGGGTGTTCCGTAAGGTGTTCCGTAAGGTGTCCTGTAAGGTGTCCCCGTAGGGTGTCCAATAAGGTGTTCCCGTAGGGTGTTCCCATGAGGTGTTCCCGTAGGGTGTTCCCGTAAGGTGTTCCCGTAGGGTGTTTTCCGTAAGGTGTCCCGTAGCGTGTCCCGTAAGGTGTTCCCGTAGGGTGTCCCGTAAGGTGTTCCCGTAAGGTGTTCCCGTAGGGTGTCCCGTAAGGTGTTCCATAAGGTGTTCCTTAAGGTGTTCCGTAAGGTGTCCCGTAGGGTGTCCCGTAAGGTGTCCCCGTAGGGTGTCCCGTAGGTTGTCCCGTATGGTGTCCCATAAGGTGTCCCGTAGGGTGTCCCGTAGGGTGCCCCATAAGGTGTCCCGTAAGGTGTCCCGTAGGGTGTCCCATAAGGTGTCCCGTAGGGTGTCCCGTAGGTTGTCCCGTAGGTTGTCCCGTAGGGTGTCCCCGTAGGGTGTCCCATAAGGTGTCCCCGTAGGGTGTCCCATAAGGTGTCCCATAAGGTGTCCCGTAAGGTGTCCCGTAGGGTGTCCCGTAAGGTGTCCCCGTAGGGTGTCCCATAAGGTGTCCCGTAAGGTGTTCCCGTAGGGTGTCCCATAAGGTGTCCCGTAGGTTGTTCCGTAAGGTGTTCCGTAAGGTGTCCCGTAAGGTGTCCCCGTAGGGTGTCCCGTAGGTTGTCCCGTAGGGTGTCCCATAAGGTGTCCCCGTAGGGTGTCCCATAAGGTGTCCCCGTAGGGTGTCCCATAAGGTGTCCCGTAGGGTGTCCCATAAGGTGTCCCGTAGGGTGTTCCGTAAGGTGTTCCGTAAGGTGTCCCGTAAGGTGTCCCCGTAGGGTGTCCCGTAAGGTGTCCCCGTAGGGTGTCCCGTAAGGTGTTCCCGTAGGGTGTTCCCATGAGGTGTTCCCGTAGGGTGTTCCCGTAAGGTGTTCCCGTAGGGTGTCCCGTAAGGTGTTCCCGTAGGGTGTCCAGTAAGGTGTTCCCGTAAGGTGTTCCCGTAAGGTGTTCCCGTAGGGTGTCCCGTAAGGTGTTCCATAAGGTGTTCCTTAAGGTGTTCCGTAAGGTGTCCCGTAGGGTGTCCCGTAAGGTGTCCCCGTAGGGTGTCCCGTAGGTTGTCCCGTAGGGTGTCCCATAAGGTGTCCCCGTAGGGTGTCCCATAAGGTGTCCCCGTAGGGTGTCCCATAAGGTGTCCCGTAGGGTGTTCCGTAAGGTGTTCCGTAAGGTGTCCCGTAAGGTGTCCCCGTAGGGTGTACCGTAGGTTGTCCCGTAGGGTGTCCCATAAGGTGTCCCCGTAGGGTGTCCCATAAGGTGTCCCATAAGGTGGCCCGTAAGGTGTCCTGTAGGGTGTCCCATAAGGTGTCCCCGTAGGGTGTCCCATAAGGTGTCCCATAAGGTGTCCCGTAAGGTGTCCTGTAGGGTGTCCCATAAGGTGTCCCCGTAGGGTGTCCCATAAGGTGTCCCGTAAGGTGTTCCCGTAGGGTGTCCCGTAAGGTGTTCCCGTAGGGTGTTCCCATGAGGTGTTCCCGTAGGGTGTTCCCGTAAGGTGTTCCCGTAGGGTGTCCCGTAAGGTGTTCCCGTAGGGTGTCCAGTAAGGTGTTCCCGTAAGGTGTTCCCGTAAGGTGTTCCCGTAGGGTGTCCCGTAAGGTGTTCCATAAGGTGTTCCTTAAGGTGTTCCGTAAGGTGTCCCGTAGGGTGTCCCGTAAGGTGTCCCCGTAGGGTGTCCCGTAGGTTGTCCCGTAGGGTGTCCCATAAGGTGTCCCCGTAGGGTGTCCCATAAGGTGTCCCCGTAGGGTGTCCCATAAGGTGTCCCGTAGGGTGTTCCGTAAGGTGTTCCGTAAGGTGTCCCGTAAGGTGTCCCCGTAGGGTGTACCGTAGGTTGTCCCGTAGGGTGTCCCATAAGGTGTCCCCGTAGGGTGTCCCATAAGGTGTCCCATAAGGTGGCCCGTAAGGTGTCCTGTAGGGTGTCCCATAAGGTGTCCCCGTAGGGTGTCCCATAAGGTGTCCCAGGGTCCCGTGTGTCCTGTAGGGTGTCCCATAAGGTGTCCCGTAGGGTGTCCCGTAAGGTGTTCCCGTAGGGTGTCCCATAAGGTGTCCCGTAGGGTGTTCCGTAAGGTGTTCCGTAAGGTGTCCCGTAAGGTGTCCCCGTAGGGTGTCCAATAAGGTGTTCCCGTAGGGTGTCCCGTAAGGTGTTCCCGTAGGGTGTTCCCATGAGGTGTTCCCGTAGGGTGTTCCCGTAAGGTGTTCCCGTAGGGTGTTTTCCGTAAGGTGTCCCGTAGCGTGTCCCGTAAGGTGTTCCCGTAGGGTGTCCCGTAAGGTGTTCCCGTAAGGTGTTCCCGTAGGGTGTCCCGTAAGGTGTTCCATAAGGTGTTCCTTAAGGTGTTCCGTAAGGTGTCCCGTAAGGTGTCCCCGTAGGGTGTCCCGTAGGTTGTCCCGTATGGTGTCCCATAAGGTGTCCCGTAGGGTGTCCCGTAGGGTGCCCCATAAGGTGTCCCGTAAGGTGTCCCGTAGGGTGTCCCATAAGGTGTCCCGTAGGGTGTCCCGTAGGTTGTCCCGTAGGTTGTCCCGTAGGGTGTCCCCGTAGGGTGTCCCATAAGGTGTCCCCGTAGGGTGTCCCATAAGGTGTCCCATAAGGTGTCCCGTAAGGTGTCCCGTAGGGTGTCCCGTAAGGTGTCCCCGTAGGGTGTCCCATAAGGTGTCCCGTAAGGTGTTCCCGTAGGGTGTCCCATAAGGTGTCCCGTAGGTTGTTCCGTAAGGTGTTCCGTAAGGTGTCCCGTAAGGTGTCCCCGTAGGGTGTCCCGTAGGTTGTCCCGTAGGGTGTCCCATAAGGTGTCCCATAAGGTGTCCCCGTAGGGTGTCCCATAAGGTGTCCCGTAGGGTGTCCCATAAGGTGTCCCGTAGGGTGTTCCGTAAGGTGTTCCGTAAGGTGTCCCGTAAGGTGTCCCCGTAGGGTGTCCCATAAGGTGTTCCCGTAGGGTGTCCCGTAAGGTGTTCCCGTAGGGTGTTCCCATGAGGTGTTCCCGTAGGGTGTTCCCATGAGGTGTTCCCGTAGGGTGTTCCCGTAAGGTGTTCCCGTAGGGTGTCCCGTAAGGTGTTCCCGTAGGGTGTCCCGTAAGGTGTTCCCGTAAGGTGTTCCCGTAAGGTGTTCCCGTAGGGTGTCCCGTAAGGTGTTCCATAAGGTGTTCCATAAGGTGTTCCTTAAGGTGTTCCGTAAGGTGTCCCGTAGGGTGTCCCGTAAGGTGTCCCCGTAGGGTGTCCCGTAGGTTGTCCCGTAGGGTGTCCCATAAGGTGTCCCCGTAGGGTGTCCCATAAGGTGTCCCCGTAGGGTGTCCCATAAGGTGTCCCGTAGGGTGTTCCGTAAGGTGTTCCGTAAGGTGTCCCGTAAGGTGTCCCCGTAGGGTGTCCCGTAGGTTGTCCCGTAGGGTGTCCCCGTAGGGTGTCCCATAAGGTGTCCTGTAGGGTGTCCCATAAGGTGTCCCCGTAGGGTGTCCCATAAGGTGTCCCATAAGGTGTCCCGTAAGGTGTACTGTAGGGTGTCCCATAAGGTGTCCCGTAGGGTGTCCCGTAAGGTGTTCCCGTAGGGTGTTCCCATGAGGTGTTCCCGTGAGGTGTTCCCGTAGGGTGTCCCGTAAGGTGTTCCCGTAGGGTGTCCCGTAAGGTGTTCCCGTAAGGTGTTCCCGTAAGGTGTTCCCGTAGGGTGTCCCGTAAGGTGTCCCGTAGGGTGTCCCGTAAGGTGTTCCCGTAAGGTGTTCCCGTAGGGTGTCCCGTAAGGTGTTCCGTAAGGTGTCCCGTAGGGTGTCCAATGGGGGGTGTTCTCGTAGGGTGTCCCATAAGGTGTTCCCGTAGGGTGTCCCGTAAGGTGTTCCCGTAAGGTGTTCCCGTAAGGTGTTCCCGTAGGGTGTCCCGTAAGGTGTTCCGTAAGGTGTCCCGTAGGGTGTCCCGTAAGGTGTTCCCGTAGGGTGCCCCGTAAGGTGTTCCCGTAGGGTGTCCCGTAAGGTGTTCCGTAAGGTGTTCCCGTAGGGTGTCCCATAAGGTGTTCCCGTAGGGTGTCCCATAAGGTGTTCCCGTAGGGTGTCCCCTAAGGTGTTCCCGTAGGGTGTCCCGTAAGGTGTTCCCGTAGGGTGTCCCGTAAGGTGTTCCCGTAGGGTGTCCCGTAAGGTGTTCCCGTAAGGTGTCCCGTAAGGTGTTCCCGTAGGGTGTCCCGTAAGGTGTTTCCGTAGGGTGTCCCATAAGGTGTCCCGTAGGGTGTCCCATAAGGTGTTCCCGTAGGGTGTCCCATAAGGTGTTCCCGTAGGGTGTCCCATAAGGTGTCCCGTAGGGTGTCCCATAAGGTGTTCCCGTAAGGTGTTCCCGTAGGGTGTCCCGTAAGGTGTCCCGTAAGGTGTTCCCGTAGGGTGTCCCATAAGGTGTTCCCCCATAGGGTGTCCCGTAGGGTGTCCCATAGGGTGTCCCGTAAGGTGTTCCCGTAGGGTGTCCCGTAAGGTGTTCCCGTAGGGTGTCCCGTAAGGTGTCCCGTAGGGTGTCCCGTAAGGTGTCCCGTAAGGTGTTCCCATAAGGTGTTCCCGTCTCTCTCTGTGTGTCTCTCCCTCTCTGTGTCTCTCTCTCTGTGTGTCTCACTCTCCCTCTCTGTGTGTCTCTCTCTGTGTGTCTCTCTCTCCCGCTCTGTGTGTGTCTCTCTCTGTGTGTGTCTCTCTCTCCCTCTCTGTGTCTCTATCTCTCTGTGTGTCTCTCTCTGTGTGTGTCTCTCTCTCTGTGTATGTCTCTCCCTCTCTGTGTCTCTCTCTCTCTGTGTGTCTCTCTCTGTGTGTCTCTCTCTCTCTGTGTATGTCTCTCCCTCTCTGTGTCTCTCCCTCTCTGTGTGTCTCTCTCTCTGTGTGTGTCTCTCTCTGTGTGTCTCTCTCTGTGTGTCTCTCTCTCTGTGTGTCTCTCTCTGTGTGTCTCTCCCTCTCTGTGTGTCTCTCTCTCTGTGTGTCTCTCTCTGTGTGTCTCTCCCTCTCTGTGTCTCTCTCTCTCTGTGTGTCTCTCCCTCTCTGTGTCTCTCTCTCTCTGTGTGTCTCTCTCTCTCCCTCTCTGTGTCTCTCTCTCTGTGTATCCCTCCCTCTCTGTCTCTCTCTCTCTGTGTGTCTCTCTCTCCCTCTTTGTGTCTCACTCTGTGTCTCTCCCTCTCTGTGTGTCTCTCTCTCTGTGTGTCTCTCTCTCTGTGTCTCTCCCTCTCTGTGTCTCTCTCTCTCTGTGTATCTCTCTCTCTGTGTGTCTCTCTCTCTTTCCCTCTCTGTGTGTGTCTCTCTCCCTCTCTCTCTCTGTGTGTGTCTCTCTCACTCTCTATCTGTCTCTCTCTCTCTCTCTCTCTCTGAGTGTGTCTTTCTCTCTCTCTCATTTCAAGAGGTTGATGTTTTTGTTAGGTTTTATAGGCCATGGTCTGATGGCAAGAGGAGAGCACTGAAGACAGATCTTTCTTTTTTAACAGCACATTTGGTCCACGGACCATTTCCTTATGAGAGTCTCTCTCTCTATGGTATAGTATGGCAGGTGACCTGGGGCTTCTCCCATGTGGGCCCCATCCCTTGGTTTCACACCCCAGTGGGATTGCATGGCCCTGGGTTAGGTGTTTAGGCAAACCCCAGGCCTCTGGGGCCTAGCTACCCTGTTCCATTCACTATTCTATACACAGGGGCGTGCACACACACATACACACATTCTTTCTCTCATACTCGCTCTCACACTCAAACACACACACTCACACACACACACTTCCCCAGAAACACACAACACACAGAGGTGCAAGGAGAGGGCCAGAGGGGAGGGAGGGAGGGAGGGAGGGAGGGAGGGAGGGAGGGAGGGAGGGAGGGAGGGAGGGATAAAGCAGCATTTATTGTATTCAGGCCTTTCATATGGCCAGAGAGAGTGGGAGAGGAGAGAGGGAGAGTGGGAGGGGAGAGGAGAGAGGAGAGAAGGAGAGGGGGAGAGGAGAGAGGGAGAGGAGAGAGGAGAGAGGAGAGAGGGAGAGGGAGGAAGGGGAGAGGAGAGGGGAGAGGGAGAGAGGGGAGATGAGAGAGGGAGAGGGGGAGAGGAGATAAGGAGAGGGGGAGAGGAGCGAGGGAGAGGAGAGAAGGAGAGCGGGATAGGAGAGAGGGATAGGAGAGAGGGAGAGTGGGAGGGGGAGAAGGGAGAGGAGAGAGGGGGAGGGGAGAGGAGAGAGGGGGAGAAGAGAGAGGGAGAGGGGGAGAGGAGAGAGGGGGGGTTCCCTTTGCAAAGTGTCTCCCTCCTCCAACATGCAGGAATGTCTGACTGACACACACACAGTTTCAATGTGGCTCTGACTCTCAGGCTTCTTCAATACAGCTAAAGCCCATAGATACATGCTCTTCTCACCTGTCCTAAACCCAGACTACTGTTTACACCTGTCCTAAACCCAGACTACTGTTTTTCACCTGTCCCTTCTAAACCCAGACTGCTGTTTTCACCTGTCCCTTCTAAACCCAGACGGCTGTTTTCACCTGTCCTAAACCCAGACTGCTGTTTGCAGCTGTCCTAAACCCAGACTGCTGTTTCACCTGTCCCTTCTAAACCCAGACTGCTGTTTGTACCTGTCCTAAACCCAGACCGCTGTTTCACCTGTCCCTTCTAAACCCAGACGGCTGTTTCACCTGTCCCTTCTAAACCCAGACTGCTGTTTGCAGATGTCCTAAACCCAGACTGCTGTTTCACCTGTCCCTTCTAAACCCAGACTGCTGTTTTTACCTGTCCTAAACCCAGACTGCTGTTTTTACCTGTCCTAAACCCAGACTGCTGTATTCACCTGCCCTAAACCCAGACTGCTGTTTTTACCTGCCCTAAACCCAGACTGCTGTTTTCACCTGTCCTAAACCCAGACTGCTGTTTGCAGCTGTCCTAAACCCAGACTGCTGTTTCACCTGTCCCTTCTAAACCCAGACTGCTGTTTGTACCTGTCCTAAACCCAGACCGCTGTTTCACCTGTCCCTTCTAAACCCAGACGGCTGTTTCACCTGTCCCTTCTAAACCCAGACTGTTTGCAGATGTTTGCTGTTTCACCTGTCCCTTCTAAACCCAGACTGCTGTTTTTACCTGTCCTAAACCCAGACTGCTGTTTTTACCTGTCTAAACCCAGACTGCTGTTTTTACCTGTCCTAAACCCAGACTGCTGTTTTTAAACCCAGACTGTCCTGTCCTAAACCCAGACTGCTGTTTCATTCACTGCTGTTTTTACCCTAAACCCAGACTGCTGTTTCTGTTTCCTAAACCCAGACTGCTGTTTTTACCTGCCCCTTCTAAACCCAGACTGCTGTTTTCACCTGTCCCTTCTAAACCCAGACTGCTGTTTGCAGATGTCCTAAACCCAGACTGCTGTTTCACCTGTCCCTTCTAAACCCAGACTGCTATTTGCAGATGACCTAAACCCAGACTGCTGTTTCACCTGTCCCTTCTAAACCCAGACGGCTGTTTTTTAAACCAACAACAAGCAGAAAGAGAAGAGACAGAACTAGAGGCAAAACATTCTGTTGAAACATGATTGTGTATATCTCTGAATACAAGCTATACACACCTACTCCATAACAACTTTCAATGTAAATATACTCAATTAAACATTTTCTTGATGAGTAATTATGAAAAGAGAATCATCTTGAAGTAAATACTCGTCTGTGGAGATATGTAATTAGATTCTGTGATTAAAGGTAATTCTTTAAAGACAATAACAAGCATTTTAAGTAGCGATGTGAGCAGAGAGTTGAATGGCAGCTGTACGGCACTCTGACAGTGTCTGATTGGTCGTTTATATTATGAAGAGGGAAAAACTCAAGCTTAAGTCTATCAGTAATTAGTGTTCATTCACTGTTCCTTGTTGTGCTTAAAGATCTCTTTAAATACCTTTAGGAATGAAACACGGTTTTAATATCTATTTTAATACGTTTTGCTCCGACATCTATAGTACATGCTCTAGTAATGACACCTGAGTCATTTACATGGGATTTCATTACATTCACCTTGTTATCTGGTTATAAGCTGGTTTATGTGTGTGGGGATGGAGTGTGTGTGGGGGGTGGAGTGTGTGTGGGGGGTGGAGTGTGTGTGGGGGGGTGG
>NC_088405.1:11287507-11335007 GCF_034236695.1 Oncorhynchus nerka
TTCCACATGGTGACTATCAGCACGGCGGAGCCCCTGATAAGCCCTGTAATAGGCAGAGACCCGCCCCTCCTCCCCCCATCTCACCCTATCAGCGTGTTAGAGCCCCTGATAAGCCCTGTAATAGGCAGAGACCCGCCCCCCCTCCCCCCATCTCAGCCTATCAGCGTGTTAGAGCCCCTGATAAGCCCGGTAATAGGCAGAGACCCCCACCCCCCCATCTCAGCCTATCAGCGTGTTAGAGCTGAAGTATAGCAGCTAGATAATACAGGAAGGTTAGCCACGTCGTTAATAATAGCAGCCCTAAGCTTCCCATGCTCTGGTGTAGAGGAAGGAGGGTGGAAGGGGCATTACATGGATGTATGATGTAGTTAGCACACAGAGAGGTGGAAGTTAGGCTTCGGTAGACGCTGTTAGAGTAGGGAACTGACGGGGTTAGCTAGCAGGGTTTGGTGTCAATTCCATTCCAATTCAATTAGGAGTTTCCCCATTTCTGAAGTAGAGTTTCAATTTGCCTCCTCAATTGACTGAATCTGACAGGTAGATCACTGAATAACAGATACTAGCTGTCTGGTACAGTAATGTACTGAATAACAGATACTAGCTGTCTGGTACAGTAATGTAGCAGAGTACTGAATAACAGATACTAGCTGTCTGGTACAGTAATGTAGCAGAGTACTGAATAACAGATACTAGCTGTCTGGTACAGTAATGTAGCAGAGTACTGAATAACAGATACTAGCTGTCTGGTACAGTAATGTAGCAGAGTACTGAATAACAGATACTAGCTGTCTGGTACAGTAATGTACTGAATAACAGATACTAGCTGTCTGGTACAGTAATGTAGCAGAGTACTGAATAACAGATACTAGCTGTCTGGTACAGTAATGTAGCAGAGTACTGAATAACAGATACTAGCTGTCTGGTACAGTAATGTAGCAGAGTACTGAATAACAGATACTAGCTGTCTGGTACAGTAATGTAGCAGAGTACTGAATAACAGAATATGTCCATTACCCCTCAATACAAGCGCCATGTTTTCCTATTTTCCCCTGCCTGTCAGGGACAGGGACAGTGGGGGGAGCTGGAAGGATTTGCAGTCCAGTCAGTCTCTCCATATGCAGTCCTATCAGTCTCTCCATGTGTAGTCCCAGATAAGACGAGGGGCAGAGGAAGAGGAAGTGACTCGGTCTACGGTGGTTCTACTTCTTGTGGTCTGAGAGCCGTGTGGACTGGAGTGATATGGAACCCATGGCACTGAGGCCTCGGCTTTCGCTACGCACACACACGCGCACGCACGCACACACACACACACACGCACGCATGCGCACGCACACACACACACATGCGTGCACACACGCACACACACGCACAGGCGCACACACACGGACACGTGCACACACACGCACGCACACACACACACACACACACACTTTAAAACACATAGTCACTTCCGGAAAGGGTGAAATCTCTCTGGGAGAGGCTTCCTGAAACACTATGACCTCTCTGGAGAGACTTCCTGAATCTATGTAGAGCACTACTTCTGAGCCCTATAGGGAATCCTATGGACCCTGGTCCAAAGTAGTGCGCTACTTCTGAGCCCTATAGGGAATCCTATGGACCCTGGTCCAAAGTAGTGCGCTACTTCTGAGCCCTATAGGATATCCTATGGACCCTGGTCCAAAGTAGTGCACTACTTTTGAGCCCTATAGGGTATCCTATGGACCCTGGTCCAAAGTAGTACACTACTTTTGAGTCCTATGGGGTATCCTACGGACCCTGGTCTAAAGTAGTGCAGTACTTTTGAGCCCTATGGGGTATCCTACGGACCCTGGTCCAAAGTAGTGCACTACATAGGGAATTTGATGCCTTTCAGACAGAGCTGTGAGGGCCCAGGGGGATTCACGGTGGTATTACTAACCCTAATAGTACCTCTATACTGTAACTTTATATCAGAGGTCAGAGGTCAGGGTTAGTAGTAGTACCTCTATACTGAGTGTTTATATCAGAGGTCAGAGGTCAGGGTCAGTAGTAGTACCTCTATACTGTAACTTTATATCAGAGGTCAGAGGTCAGAGGTCAGGGTTAGTAGTAGTACCTCTATACTGTAACTTTATATCAGAGGTCAGAGGTCAGGGTTTGTAGTAGTTCCTCTATACTATAGCGTTTATATCAGAGGTCAGAGGTCAGGGTTAGTAGTAGTACCTCTATACTGTAACTTTATATCAGAGGTCAGAGGTCAGGGTTAGTAGTGGTACCTCTATACTGTAACTTTGTATCAGAGGTCAGGGTTTGTAGTAGTACCTCTATACTATAGCGTTTATATCAGAGGTCAGAGGTCAGGGTTAGTAGTAGTACCTCTATACTGTAACTTTATATCAGAGGTCAGAGGTCAGGGCTAGTAGTGGTACCTCTATACTGTAACTTTGTATCAGAGGTCAGGGTTTGTAGTAGTACCTCTATAATATAACTTTATATCAGAGGTCAGAGGTCAGGGTTAGTAGTAGTACCTCTATACTGTAGCGTTTATATCAGAGGTCAGAGGTCAGGGTTAGTAGTAGGTTATCACAGAGGGACCTCACCAGGTTGGTCTCCCTGCTTCTCTTTGAGTTTCACTGGCTTGGAGCTAACAAGAAGGGATCAGATAACAGCTAAGAGTGTGTGTTCAAAGTGTATGTTTAAAGTGTGTATTTAAAGTGTGTGTGCACGTGTACAGTATGTGTGCGTGTGTGTATGTTTGTGGATGCTCATGTATGTGTGTGTGTGTTTATCAGGGATCCCGAGTGGCGTAGCGGTCTAAAGCACTGCATCTCAGTGCTACAGGCATCACTACAGACACTCTGGTTAGAATCCAGGCTGTATCACAACCGGCCGTGATTGGGAGTCCCATAGGGTGGCGCACAACGTCGTCCGGGTTTGGCTGGGACAGGCCATCATTGTAAAATAGGAATTTGCACTTAACTGACTTGCCTAGTTAAATAAAGGTTCAATTTTAAAAAAGAATATCAAACACACATGCACATTCAAAACAAACACATACAATCACCTAACCCCTCAACCCCCTCTGTCCATCCCTCCTTCCATGTGGGGCGGCAGGGTAGCCTAGTGGTTAGAGTGTAGGGACGGCAGGGTAGCCTAGTGGTTAGAGTGTAGAGGCGGCAGGGTAGCCTAGTGGTTAGAGTGTAGAGGCGGCAGGGTGGCCTAGTGGTTAGAGTGTAGAGGCGGCAGGGTAGCCTAGTGGTTAGAGTGTAGAGGTGGCAGGGTAGCCTAGTGGTTAGAGTGTAGAGGTGGCAGGGTGGCCTAGTGGTTAGAGTGTAGAGGTGGCAGGGTAGCCTAGTGGTTAGAGTGTAGGGGCAGGGTAGCCTAGGGTTAGAGTAGCCCTAGTGGTTAGAGTGTAGAGGCGGCAGGGTAGCCTAGTGGTTAGAGTGTAGAGGCGGCAGGGTGGCCTAGTGGTTAGAGTGTAGAGGCGGCAGGGTAGCCTAGTGGTTAGAGTGTAGAGGCGGCAGGGTAGCCTAGTGGTTAGAGTGTAGAGGCGGCAGGGTAGCCTAGTGGTTAGAGTGTAGAGGCGGCAGGGTAGCCTAGTGGTTAGAGTGTAGAGGCGGCAGGGTAGCCTAGTGGTTAGAGTGTAGGGCGGCAGGGTAGCCTAGTGGTTAGAGTGTAGGGCGGCAGGGTAGCCTAGTGGTTAGAGTGTAGAGGCGGCAGGGTAGCCTAGTGGTTAGAGTGTAGGGCGGCAGGGTAGCCTAGTGGTTAGAGTGTAGAGGCGGCAGGGTAGCCTAGTGGTTAGAGTGTAGGGGCGGCAGGGTAGCCTAGTGGTTAGAGTGTAGAGGTGGCAGGGTAGCCTAGTGGTTAGAGTGTAGAGGCGGCAGGGTAGCCTAGTGGTTAGAGTGTAGAGGCGGCAGGGTAGCCTAGTGGTTAGAGTGTAGAGGCGGCAGGGTAGCCTAGTGGTTAGAGTGTTGGACTAGTAACTGAAAGGTTGTAAGTTCAAATCCCCTGAACAGGCAGTTAACCCACTGTTCCTAGACCAGTTAACCCACTGTTCCTAGACCAGTTAACCCACTGTTCCTAGGCCGTCATTGAAAATAAGAATTTGTTCTTAACTGATTTGCCTAGTTAAATAAAGGTCAAACATTGTTTGTGATGTTTCTCTTTCTCTTGACCTGGGAAACAGCTTTAATGGGTGTTTATTGATTTGGCCCCAAATCCCCTTTATCACAACAGAGTGTGTCCCAAATGGCACCTTATTCCCTGTGTAGTGCACTGCTTTTCATTAGCGCTCTGATCCAAAGTAGTGCACTACATAAAGAAGAGGCTTCCATTTGGGAAGCAGGACAGGTATCCATGTCAGAAGGCCTGGAGGGGAGGATAGTTGAAGAAGGGTCAGTCTCAGGTCAAGCTTTTGGCCCGTTGTTGACTCAGCCTACCCCCCCGAGCCTCTCTACTGACCATCTTTACCTCCAACCCTCCAGCCCAATCTAGGGGCGGGGGACAAATCAGATCAACCATGTCCCAGTGTCCTCACCCTTTCTGGGGCTGATGTCCTAAAAACAGCCCTCTGGCCCTTCTAGAGCTCTGGGGGACAAATATAGAAGGGTTGATGAACGGCAGGGAAACAGAAAGAGATGCTGATTCTCCCCATATGGAGATTTGGTGGTGTTTGAATGCATGAAATTGGCTTTCCAACAGTGCCATTTCACAAACCGGCCTGGTAAATTCTCCTGGTCTTTGTTAGGGGTTTTCACGCATAATGGGTTAAGCCACAGAGGATTCCAAACGTGTCCAAATTGAATTATTTCAATTGAAGAGAGAGAGAGAGAGAGAGAGAGAGAGAGGAAGAGAGAAGAGAAAGAGGGAGCGCTTCATTCTTATTCGTCTGGGTGAATTTACATGTTTAAAAATGGACAGAAATGAATGAGATTAAGTAACACACACACACACACACACACACACACTATACTAAAGGCAGTGGATGGCAGGAGAGAGAGATAAGACTACCAGATAGGCTGGAGCCATATGTTGTTCATACCGTATACCGGGGTAGGATTTTGCAAAACTTCTGAAAAAAATAATTATATATATTATTTAAATGTATATTTATTTTTGGAGCATGAGGGATGGAGGGTATATGTATAACTATAATATATCTAAGATGTGTCAAATAAATGATATCCAGCTCAGCGCTCCAGCTACGCATGTGGTTTGCTAACTTGCTAAGTGGCTAGATGTCCAGATCCAAGCTTATTGGTCACAGCAGAGACATTCCATCCCTTCCTGGAGCAACATCCCTGTTGTGTCAATTGTTTTGTGGGTCATAAATAAATGGGGAATTTTCCAGTAATACCGTCTACCCTGATACAGAAAAGCTATGAATGTCTGTATACCTCCCAACCTTACAACAGGACAGTCCACTAGTGTCACCAGTCCAACATCTAGACCCCCAGTTCCCCTCAGATACCTCCCAACCTTACAACAGGACAGTCCACTAGTGTCACCAGTCCAACATCTAGACCCCCAGTTCCCCTCAGATACCTCCCAGCCTTAGTACAGGACAGTCCACTAGTGTCACCAGTCCAACATCTAGACCCCCAGTTCCCCTCAGATACCTCCCAACCTTAGTGTCACCAGTCCAACATCTAGACCCCCAGTTCCCCTCAGATACCTCCCAACCTTACAACAGGACAGTCCACTAGTGTCACCAGTCCAACATCTAGACCCCCAGTTCCCCTCAGATACCTCCCAACCTTACAACAGGACAGTCCACTAGTGTCACCAGTCCAACATCTAAAACCCCAGTTCCCCTCAGATACCTCCCAACACAACAGGACAGTCCACTAGTGTCACCAGTCTAACATCTAGACCCCCAGTTCCCCTCAGATACCTCCCAACCTTACAACAGGACAGTCCACTAGTGTCACCAGTCCAACATCTAGACCCCCAGTTCCCCTCAGATACCTCCCAACCTTACAACAGGACAGTCCACTAGTGTCACCAGTCTAACATCTAGACCCCCAGTTCCCCTCAGATACCTCCCAACCTTACAACAGGACAGTCCACTAGTGTCACCAGTCCAACATCTAGACCCCCAGTTCCCCTCAGATACCTCCCAACCTTACAACAGGACAGTCCACTAGTGTCACCAGTCCAACATCTAGACCCCCAGTTCCCCTCAGATACCTCCCAACCTTACAACAGGACAGTCCACTAGTGTCACCAGTCCAACATCTAGACCCCCAGTTCCCCTCAGATACCTCCCAGGACAGTCCACTAGTGTCACCAGTCCATCTAGACCCCCAGTTCCCCTCAGATACCTCCCAACCTTACAACAGGACAGTCCACTAGTGTCACCAGTCTAACATCTAGACCCCCAGTTCCCCTCAGATACCTCCCAACCTTACAACAGGACAGTCCACTAGTGTCACCAGTCCAACATCTAGACCCCCAGTTCCCCTCAGATACCTCCCAACCTTACAACAGGACAGTCCACTAGTGTCACCAGTCCAACATCTAGACCCCCAGTTCCCCTCAGATACCTCCCAACCTTACAACAGGACAGTCCACTAGTGTCACCAGTCTAACATCTAGACCCCCAGTTCCCCTCAGATACCTCCCAACCTTACAACAGGACAGTCCACTAGTGTCACCAGTCCCATCTAGACCCCCAGTTCCCCTCAGATACCTCCCAACCTTACAACAGGACAGTCCACTAGTGTCACCAGTCTAACATCTAGACCCCCAGTTCCCCTCAGATACCTCCCAACCACCAGTCCACTAGTCTACCTCCCAACCTTACAACAGGACAGTCCACTAGTGTCACCAGTCTAACATCTAGACCCCAGTTCCCCTCAGATACCTCCCAACCTTACAACAGGACAGTCCACTAGTTCCCCTCAGATCACCTTAGTCCACTAACATCACCCCCAGTTCCCCTCAGATACCTCCCAACCTTAGGACAGTCCACTAGTGTCACCAGTCAGTCCAACCTCCCATCTAGACCCCCAGTTCCCCTCAGATACCTCCCAACCTTACAACAGGACAGTCCCCTCAGATACCTCCCAACCTTACAACAGGACAGTCCACTAGTGTCACCAGTCCAACATCTAGACCCCCAGTTCCCCTCAGATACCTCCCAACCTTACAACAGGACAGTCCACTAGTGTCACCAGTCCATCTAGACCCCCAGTTCCCCTCAGATACCTCCCAACCTTACAACAGGACAGTCCACTAGTGTCACCAGTCCAACATCTAGACCCCCAGTTCCCCTCAGATCCCAACCTTACCAGTCCACTAGTGTCACCAGTCAACATCTAGACCCCAGTTCCCCTCAGATACCTCAATACCTCCCAACCTTTCCCCCTCACAACAGGACAGTCCACTAGTGTCACCAGTCTCATCTAGACCCCCCAGTTCCCCTCAGATACCTCCCAACCTTACAACAGGACAGTCCACTAGTGTCACCAGTCTAACATCTAGACCCCAGTTCCCCTCAGATACCTCCCAACCTTACAACAGGACAGTCCACTAGTGTCACATCAGTCCAACATCTAGACCCCAGTTCCCCTCAGATACCTCCCAACCTTACAACAGGACAGTCCACTAGTGTCACCAGTCTAACATCTAGACCCCCAGTTCCCCTCAGATACTAGTGTCACCAGTCTAACATCTAGACCCCCAGTTCCCCTCAGATACCTCCCAACCTTACAACAGGACAGTCCACTAGTGTCACCAGTCTAACATCTAGACCTCAGATACCTCCCAGTTCCCATCTAGACAGTTCCCCAGATACCTCCCAAGATACCTCCCAACCTTACAACAGGACAGTCCACTAGTGTCACCAGTCTAACATCTAGACCCCCAGTTCCCCTCAGATACCTCCCAACCTTACAACAGGACAGTCCACTAGTGTCACCAGACCCCCAGTCCCCTCAATACCTCCCAACCTCAACAGGACAGTAAATAAGTCTAACATCTAGTTCCCCTCAGATACCTCCCAACCTTACAACAGGACAGTCCACTAGTGTCACCAGTCTAACATCTAGACCCCCAGTTCCCCTCAGATACCTCCCAACCTTACATACAGTCCACTAGTCCACATCTAGACCCCCAGTTCCCCTCAGATACCTCCCAACCTTACAACAGGACAGTCCACTAGTGTCACCAGTCTCTAGACCCCAGTTCCCCTCAGATACCTCCCAACCTTACAACAGGACTCCAGTTCTAGACCCCAGTTCCCTCAGATACCTCCCAACCTTACAACAGGACAGTCCACTAGTGTCACCAGTCTAACATCTAGACCCCCAGTTCCCCTCAGATCTTATCCACCCCCAGGACAGTCCACTAGAACATCTAGACCCCCAGTTCCCCTGATACCTTTACAACAGGACAGTCCACTAGTGTGTCAACATCTAGACCCCCAGTTCCCCTCAGAACATCTAGACCCACTAGTGTCAAGTCCAACATCTAGACCCCCAGTTCCCCTCAGATACCTCCCAACCTTACAACAGGACAGTCCACTAGTGTCACCAGTCCAACATCTAGACCCCCAGTTCCCCTCAGATATCCCAACCTTACAACAGGACAGTCCACTAGTGTCACCAGTCCAACATCTAGACCCCCAGTTCCCCTCAGATACCTCCCAACCTTACAACAGGACAGTCCACTAGTGTCAAGTCATACTGGACCCCTAGTGCTCAGTTCCCCCCCAGTCAGATACCTCCCAACCTTACAACAGGACAGTCCACTAGTGTCACCAGTCTAACATCTAGACCCCAGTTCCCCTCAGATACCTCCCAACCTTACAACAGGACAGTCCACTAGTTCACCAGTCCAACATCTCCCCTCAGATAACCTTACAACAGGACAGTCCACTAGTGTCACCAGTCCAACATCTAGACCCCAGTTCCCCTCAGATACCTCCCAACCTTACAACAGGACAGTCCACTAGTGTCACCAGTCCAACATCTAGACCCCAGTTCCCCTCAGATACCTCCCAACCTTACAACAGGACAGTCCACTAGTGTCACCAGTCCAACATCTAGACCCCAGTTCCCCTCAGATACCTCCCAACCTTACAACAGGACAGTCCACTAGTGTCACTCCAACATCTAGACCCCCAGTTCCCCTCAGATACCTCCCAACCTTGTCCACTAACCAGTCCAACATCTAGACCCCCAGTTCCCCTCAGATGGACAGTCCACTAGTGTCACCAGTCCAACATCTAGACCCCAGTTCCCCCTCAGGACAGTCCACCACCAGTCCAACATCTAGACCTTACAACCTTAGGACAGTCCACTAGTGTCAAGTCTCTCATCTAGACCCCCAGTTCCCTCAGATGGACAGTCCACTAGTGTCACCAGTCTAACATCTAGACCCCCAGTTCCCCTCAGATGGACAGTCCACTAGTGTCACAGTCTAACATCTAGACCCCAGTTCCCCTCAGATACCTCCCAACCTTACAACAGGACAGTCCACTAGTGTCACCAGTCTAACATCTAGACCCCCAGTTCCCCTCAGATACCTCCCAACCTTACAACAGGACAGTCCACTAGTGTCACCAGTCCAACATCTAGACCCCCAGTTCCCCTCAGATACCTCCCAACCTTACAACAGGACAGTCCACTGTGTCACCAGTCTTCTAGACCCCCAGTTCCCCTCAGATACCTCCCAACCTTACAACAGGACAGTCCACTAGTGTCACCAGTCCAACATCTAGACCCCCATAATCCCAAATTACAACAGGACAGTCCACTAGTGTCACCAGTCTAACATCTAGACCCCCAGTTCCCCTCAGATAACACCACAACTGTTAATTTATCAGCGTATTTATATAAATACACACTCACACTCACACTCACACAAATACACATACTTCAGACCAACGCTGAAACCACAAATATCTAGAGGGGAAAGATAAATATTCCCGACACAATGTTATCGTCAGACGACCATATGGCCCATACTAGCAGCAGGGCCTGTTTAAACCTTATCCTCTTTGGAGGCTAAAATTAGGGCTATGCTGTTGGTGGCTTTAAGCTGAGACTCCTACCACTGTCATACTGCTAATAAACTAAATACAGCTGGAATGCTAGTGCTCTGTGGAGAGAGGGGTGTTGTTCTCTCTCTCTCTCTCACTCTCTCTCTCTCTCCCTTCTCTCACTCTCTCCCTCCCCACTCTCACTCCCTCTCTCTCTCTCCCTTCCCTCTCACCCTCTCATCAATCGATGGATCATCAGTCCTGGTACACAGCTAGATGGAGTGTTTGTTTTTTTACCCAACCACGCCACATCTTTTTCCTGATATAAGTATAATCAAATATATGTCCTCATATTAAAAAGAGAATACTCTTAATACATTGGTTTATAGTTGAAATGGGCTTTTTGGAAAGAGGACTTTATAAACTCCCTGCACTAGCTGACAAGCATAGGATGACTCAGTTAATCTCCTTAAATAAAGTGACTCTGTGTGTGTGTGTGTGTGTGTGTGTGTGTGTGTGTGTGTGTGTGTGTGTGTGTGTGTGTGTGTGTGTGTGTGTGTGTGTGTGTGTGTGTGTGTGTGTGAAACAACAGGGCTGATGTAATGAGAGACGTACTAGAACCCTGTTTGTTTACAGCTACTATCCTAATGCTCCTGCCCCTGCTCTTTCCATTCCTTCCCCCCTTCACTCTGTCCCTTCCCCCACCCTCGTCCCTTCACTCTGTCCCTTCCCCCACCCTCGTCCCTTCACTCTGTCCCTTCCCCCACCCTCTCCCCTTCACTCTGTCCCTTCCCCCACCCTCGCCCCTTCACTCTGTCCCTTCCCCCACCCTCTCCCCTTCACCCTGTCCCTTCCCCACCCTCGTCCCTTCACTCTGTCCCTTCCCCACCCTCGTCCCTTCCTCTGTCCCTTCCCCCACCCTCGTCCCTTCACTCTGTCCCTTCCCCCACCCTCGCCCCTTCACTCTGTCCCTTCCCCACCCTCGCCCCTTCACTCTGTCCCTTCCCCCACCCTCGCCCCTTCACTCTGTCCCTTCCCCCACCCTCGCCCCTTCACTCTGTCCCTTCCCCCACCCTCTCCCCTTCACTCTGTCCCTTCCCCCACCCTCTCCCCTTCACTCTCTCCCTTCCCCCACCCTCTCCCCTTCACTCTCTCCCTTCCCCCTCCACCTCTCCTTCCCTCTCTATCTTCCCCCTCCACCTCTCCCTCCCTCTCTCCTTCCTTCTCTCCTGTCCCCCATCTCTCCCTCACTCTGTCCCTTCCCCCACCCTCTCCCCTTCACTCTGTCCCTTCCCCCACCCTCTCCCCTTCACTCTCTCCCTTCCCCCTCCACCTCTCCTTCCTCTCTCCTTCCTTCTCCCCTTCCCCCACCCTCTCCCCTTCACTCTCTCCCTTCCCCCATCTCTCCCTCCCTCTCTCCTTCCCTCTCTCCCTCCCTCTCTCCTTCCTTCTCTCCTGTCCCCCATCTCTCCCTCACTCTGTCCCTTCCCCCACCCTCTCCCCTTCACTCTCTCCCTTCCCCCTCCACCTCTCCTTCACTCTCTATCTTCCCCCTCCACCTCTCCCTCCTGTCTCCTTCCTTCTCTCCCATCCCCATCTCTCCCTCACTCTCTCCTTCTCCCTCCATCTCTCCTTCCCCCCATCTCTCCCTCCCTCTCTCCTTCCCTCTCTCCCTTCCCCCACCCTCTCTCCTTCCCTCTCTCCCTTCCCCCTCCATCTCTCCCTTCCTCTCTCCATATCAGCCAGTGGTTCAGGTCAAAGTGTATCTCTCAGGGTGATATCAGGTCCTGAACAGTTGGATAACATGTATCTCATGAGGAGATGCCTCCTGGGCCTCGGAATCAGCTCTTTTTCAGGCTAGCGGAACGTTGGGTAGTGTGTGTGTGTGTGTGTGTGTGTGTGTGTGTGTGTGTGTGTGTGTGTGTGTGTAGAGACTAAAGAAGAGACTAAATTGGTCTGTGTCATTTCTGTGGTGAGTTTCTGGTGTGTCTTCATTCTTTCCCCTGGAGAGAAAGAAGCGCCACCCTACCAGCATATTATGCCAGGCCACAACAGCTCTTTCAGTCATATATTAATTCAAGTGTCTTTAAAGTTTGCACTATGCATTAATGTCTAAGCATATTTTCTATTGCCTACAAATCACAGGCCTTTTGATACGATCAAAGTCAGCCAGCGCATTATGAAATGATCGAAATCCAAAACCTATTCTGACTTCAGTGAGTGAAGCTCATTGGTTTGTAACGTTGTCACCATGTAGTAACTAAACTCATATGGTTTCCTCAACTTTACAAGGAGATTAACAGAGATGATGCTAACTGCTAAACACCAGTAGTAATTAGTTGTTGGTGAAGGGAGAAGCTCTACTGGGGAATTCAAGTAAAACATCCTAAATAGCACCCTATTCCCTACTATGGGCCCTGGTCAAAAGTAGTGCACTCTGCAGGTAATAGGGTGCCATTTTGGAAGCAGACGAAGACTTCCTGTAAACATCTCCAGAGAACGTATCTACATCATTAACAAACCACAATTATAGCTTAGCAGCTAAAGATACATTTACACTCCACTCCCACTTGCACAGCTACACTCTGCTAAATGAGCCGTGTCTCATCCTCTGATTTCAAATGAACTCGTCTGTAGTGTACTCTCCCTTAGTGTGCATTCTCTAATTCTCTCCTTCTCTCTTTCTTTCTCTCTCTCGGAGGACCTGAGCCCTAGGACCATGCCCCAGGACTACCTGACATGATGACTCCTTGCTGTCCCCAATCCACCTGGCCGTGCTGCTACTCCAGTTTCAACTGTTCTGCCTTATTATTATTCGACCATGCTGGTCATTTATGAACATTTGAACATATTGGCCATGTTCTGTTATAATCTCCACCCGGCACAGCCAGAAGAGGACTGGCCACCCCACATAGCCTGGTTCCTCTCTAGGTTTCTTCCTAGGTTTTGGCCTTTCTATGGAGTTTTTCCTAGCCACCGTGCTTCTACACCTGCATTGCTTGCTGTTTGGGGTTTTAGGCTGGGTTTCTGTACAGCACTTTGAGATATCAGCTGATGTACGAAGGGCTATATAAATACATTTGATTTGGTTTGATTTGTGCTAGTCAATGACAAGCTAAAAACAAACTCTGGCTAGCTAGCCAAAAACGGACTCTAACTAGCTCGCCAAACACTAGCTAGCCAAACTAGCCAAACACTAGCTAACCAAACACTAGCTAGCCAAGCTAGACAAAAAACTAGCTAGCCTAACTAGAAAAGAAACTAGCTAGCTAAGCTAGACAAAAAACTAGCTAACTACTTTTTAGAAAATAAGTTTGTCTTCAACCAACAAAGTCCAAGCCTGAACAAGTGAATACAGTAATAGACGGGGATAGAAGGAAGAGGAAAGAGAGGCAGTGCAACATGTCCTAACATGTGACTGTATTGCCATGTGGTGAATGAATATGTAGTTTTATGACAATTGTGCACAACAATATGCTGTAACCGCTCTGGCAATACTTTGCATATGTTTGGTCAAGCAAATAAAGCTTTTTTTTGCACACATAATTGAGAGAGGGAAAGGGAGAGAGTGAGAGAGAGGACAGTACAAATAGAAAGAGAGAGAGCAAATAGAGAGAAAGAGAGAGAGAGAGATAAAGAGGAGAAGAGATGAGAAGAGCTGAGAAGAGAGGGTGCCTGCCCTCAATACAAACGAGAGAGAGAGAGAGAGAGAGGGTTCCTGCCCTCAATACAAACATGACACCAAGCCTACAGAGAGAGAGAGAGAGAGACAGAGAGCGAGAGAGAGAGAGAGAGAGAGAGAGAGAGAACGAAGAGACAGGGCCAGCTAACTCCAGGTTCACATGGTCATAGTGTGTGAGTTAAGAGGGATCCACTCTAGACATACCCAGCTACCTCCAGGGGAAAGGGGAAGGGGGGGTTGGTTTGTTTGCCTGTGTTCTTTACTCTATTCCCACATGGTCTGAGTGGCTGATGACACAGATCTAATCCTAAAGGTAAACTAGCCCTCTCTGTGTGGGAACTATAAACCATTTCCCCTTTTTCAGTGTTCCCAGTCAGCCCAAAGCAGCTTACGTGTCAGCTTATCAGCTGGCCGGGCCAATAAAGCTATTGGTGGCCATCACTTTCCGCGTGAGAGACAAGTGCCTGCATGTTTAGTTGGTTGATGCATTGCTACTGAGATTGGATGAGGTCGTAAACTAAGCAAACTATCCCTCTTGATTGAGGGGTTGAGAGCTTAACTGTGATTGGACGTTTGGCCACCTAGGCATTTTTTCCCTAGGTAAACACTGATAGTGATGTCCTGAGAAGAGATGAGGTGTCCGTAATGAGAGATGAGGTGTCCATAATGAGAGACGAGGTGTCCATAAAGAGAGACGAGGTGTCCATAATGAGAGATGAGGTGTCCATAATGAGAGATGAGGAGTCCATAATGAGAGATGAGGTGTCCATAATGAGAGATGAGGTGTCCATAATGAGAGATGAGGTGTCCATAATGAGAGATGAGGTGTCCATAATGAGAGATGAGGTGTCCATAATGAGAGATGAGGTGTCCATGAGAAACGTCAAACAAACTGTTACTGGTGAGCACACGATTGTTACCACACTATTGGCAAGTATTTTACATGTAGTGTTTCATATACACACACACACACACACACACACACACACACACACACACACACACACACACACAGTCAAGGCTGTGCACAGACCTTTTAGGGGGCATTTGCTCATCCCAAAAACATTTTCCTGCAACCGCGGGGTGACCAATTATTACAAGAAGAGGGGAAAGCTGCAATATCTGACGAGGAAACTATATTAGCACCATCTGATGAGGAAACTATAGCAGCACCATCTGATGAGGAAACTATATTAGCACCATCTGATGAGGAAACTATATTAGCACCATCTGATGAGGAAACTATATTAGCACCATCTGATGAGGAAACTATAGCAGCACCATCTGATGAGGAAACTATAGCAGCACCATCTGATGAGGAAACTATATTAGCACCATCTGATGAGGAAACTATATTAGCACCATCTGATGAGGAAACTATAGCAGCACCATCTGATGAGGAAACTATAGCAGCACCATCTGATGAGGAAACTATAGCAGCACCATCTGATGAGGAAACTATATTAGCACCATCTGATGAGGAAACTATATTAGCACCATCTGATGAGGAAACTATATTAGCACCATCTGATGAGGAAACTATAGCAGCACCATCTGATGAGGAAACTATAGCAGCACCATCTGATGAGGAAACTATATTAGCACCATCTGATGAGGAAACTATATTAGCACCATCTGATGAGGAAACTAAAGCAGCACCATCTGATGAGGAAACTATATTAGCATCATCTGATGAGGAAACTATATTAGCACCATCTGATGAGGAAACTATATTAGCATCATCTGATGAGGAAACTATATTAGCACCATCTGATGAGGAAACTATATTAGCACCATCTGATGAGGAAACTATATTAGCACCATCTGATGAGGAAACTATATTAGCATCATCTGATGGGAAACTATTTTGATCTGGAATAGATGCTGCACTTATTACCAATAAACAACACAAAGTAGAATACTGTGGCTCCCACCACACCACACGCTCCCACCACATCACACCACACGCTCCCACCACACCACACGCTCCCACCACACCACACGCTCCCACCACATCACACCACTCGCTCCCACCACACCACACGCTCCCACCACATCACACCACACGCTCCCACCACACCACACGCTCCCACCACATCACACCACTCGCTCCCACCACACCACACGCTCCCACCACATCACACCACACGCTCCCACCACATCACACCACACGCTCCCACCACACCACACGCTCCCACCACACCACGCGCTCCCACCACACCACTCGCTCCCACCACACCACACGCTCCCACCACACCACACGCTCCCACCACACCACACCACACGCTCCCACCACACCACGCGCTCCCACCACACCACTCGCTCCCACCACACCACACGCTCCCACCACACCACTCGCTCCCACCACACCACACGCTCCCACCACACCACTCGCTCCCACCACACCACACGCTCCCACCACACCACACGCTCCCACCACACCACACGCTCCCACCACACCACGCGCTCCCACCCCACCACGCGCTCCCACCACACCACACTCTCCCATCGCACCACACTCTCCCACCGCACCACACACTCCCACCACACGCTTCCACCACGCGCTCCCACCCCACCACGCGCTCCCACCCCACCACGCGCTCCCACCACACCACACTCTCCCATCGCACCACACTCTCCCACCGCACCACACACTCCCACCACACACTCCCACCACACGCTTCCACCACACGCTCCCACCACACCACACGCTCCCACCACACCACACGCTCCCACCACACCACACTCTCCCACCACACCACACTCTCCCACCACACCACACTCTCCCACCACACCACACTCTCCCACCACACCACACTCTCCCACCACACCACACTCTCCCACCACACCACACTCTCCCACCACACCACACGCTCCCACCGCACCACACACTCCCACCACACGCTCCCACCACACACTCCCACCACACCACACTCTCCCACCGCACCACACACTCCCACCACACGCTTCCACCACACGCTCCCACCACACACTCCCACCACACCACACGCTCCCACCACACACTCCCACCACACCACACGCTCCCACCACACCACACGCTCCCACACGCACATCTGCACACAGAATCGCTACGCAAATGTAGCGAGAAATGCAAGAGAGGCTACAGAAATAAACGGTGTTTTACACCTGCATTTGGAGCTGACAGTCATTCATATTAGCAGCCAATAGCAGCCGGGGAAGCCCTTCAACCTCACAAATCAAACGGCCACCACGTTACATCTTCATCCTCACAAATCAAACGGACAGATATACGTTACATCTTCATCCTCACAAATCAAACTGCCAGATATACGTTACATCTTCATCCAATAATATTGAAGGCAGTGTGATGTTACAGCTGCCGATCGTTAGACATACAGCCAGCAACCACCCAAACTTGACGAAACAGGAAAATGCTCCATGAAAACAGGCAGGTAGATGAGTCAGTAGTAGATATCAGTGTTTTATAAGGATGATACATGTAGCTGTACTCTGTTTGAGCTGGTTCAGACAGGCACAACTGGAAGAAACGAAACAAGGTATTTCCGACCACTAACCTGGATTTACCCGCCGAGCCCAATGCTGATGACTGGTCATCGGTCAACAATCAAGACTAGTAACCGAAAGGTTGCAAGTTCAAATCCCCGGCTGACAAGGTACAAATCTGTCGTTCTGCCCCTGAACAGGCAGTTAACCCACTGTTCCTAGGCTGTCATTGAAAATAAGAATTTGTTCTTAACTGACTTGCCTAGTTAAATAAAGGTAAAAATTTTAAAAAATTAAAGACGCACAACTTTTAGGTTCTGAAGCATAGGCAAAGGGGATGTTCTCTGCACTGGTAGAGCCCTGCCCTGTCCTGTCCTGTCCTGCCCTGTCCTGTCCTGTCATGTCCTGCCCTGTCCTATCCTGTCCTGTCCTGCCCTGCCCTATCCTGTCCTGCCCTGTCCTGCCCTGCCCTGCCCTGCCCTGTCCTATCCTGTCCTGCCCTGTCCTGCCCTGTCCCTGTCCTGCCCTGCCCTGTCCTGTCCTGTCCTGCCCTGTCCTGTCTGTCCTATCCTGTCCTGCCCTGCCCTGTCCTATCCTGTCCTGCCCTGTCCTGTCCTATCCTGTCCTGTCCTGTCCTGCCCTGTCCTGTCCTATCCTGTCCTGTCCTGTCCTGTCCTGTTCTATCCTGTCCTATCCTGTCCTATCCTGTCCTGTCCTATCCTATCCTGTCCTATCCTGTCCTGTCCTATCCTGTCCTGCCCTGCCCTGCCCTGTCCTGTCCTATCCTGTCCTATCCTATCATGTCCTGTTCTATCCTGTCCTGTCCTGTCCTATCCTGTCCTATCCTGTCCTGTTCTATCCTGTCCTGTCCTATCCTGTCCTGTCCTATCATGTCCTGCCCTGTCCTATCCTATCATATCCTGTCCTATCCTGTCCTATCCTGTCCTATCCTATCCTATCCTGTCCTGTACTATCCTACCCAGTCCTGTACTATCCTATCCTGTCCTATCCTGTCCTGTCCTATCCTGTCCTATCCTGTCCTGTCCTATCCTGTCCTATCCTGTCCTATCCTATCCTGTCCTATCCTGTCCTATCCTGTCCTGTCCTATCCTATCCTGTCCTATCCTGTCCTATCCTATCCTGTCCTGGCTTGTCTAGAGACTATAGTCATTTTTTCTCCAACCTAACAACACTTCACTATAGCACTTATCACTGATAACGTCTCTCTCACTCTCACTCTCACTGTCTCTCTCACTCACTCACTCACTCACTCACTCACTCACTCACTCACTCACTCACTCACTCACTCACTCACTCTGTCTCTCTTCATTCTCTTTCCAGTTTCAAAATGCTTTCACAGCATCACTCTGAGATCATGTCGTCTCTCTCTCTTTCTCCCCCTCCCTCTCCCCCTTCTCCCACTCTCCAGCTCTATTAAAGGGTAACACACACACACACACACACACACACACACACACACACACACACACACACACACACACACACACAGGGTAACAGGAGCCCTATGGTACTATATCAAAAGCCACACACCTTTTATCATCTCAGTCTCCCACTATAACCAGATTACACTGCAAACTGGACACCAGTAAAACCATTACACTGACTCCTGCTTAACCACGTCTACACAACATCCGCACAACACACAAAAACACCTACACACACACACACATTTCCTAGCAGCTGGTTTCTCTGGTCAATGTCCTGTATAATCTTCCTGGTTTGTTACTTAAACACTAGGACTTTTGACTTGATGAACACAGACAGTTGAATGGGTCAGATGTGACCACAGAATGGCAGACCAAAGCTCTCTGTCTCTCTCCCTCCCTCTCTCACAGTGGAGTTGTGTTGGCAGAGACTGCTACAAGTTAAAGGCCTTCTAGAGAGGCACTCACAAATGTAAACACACACACAGATACACACACAGATACACACACAGACACAGCTACATGCACAGACAAACACACAGATACACACACAGATACACACACAGACACAGCTACATGCACAGACAAACACACAGAGTGTTTATAAGTGAGAAAACTACTCTCTTTCAGTCTGCTGGACAATCGGTCCAATTAATCGGTTTGACTTTGAGGGCCACGTGAAGCGAACTGATTGGTCTCTGGGCTCACTGCCGAATGCTGATTGGCTGACGTGCCTGTCTGCACGGCTGTCTGCCCACCCTGGACCTGGACACTGGCCAATGAGAACACAGAGAGCAAGAGGTTGACCTTGACTGAGGGCTGTGAGGTCACCAGGGGCTGATGGAGGGATGGAGGGACGATAACCGCAGTCGCTCTCTCCATCCTGATCAATGGAACAAAATAATGATCCACCCACCCCACCATTGAGCAGAGAGGAGAGAGCTCTGTTTACTGTTCAGTATTCAGTATTCAGTATTCAGTGTTTACTGTTTACTGTTCAGTGTTTACTGTTCTGTGTTTACTGTTTACTTTTCAGTGTTTACTGTTTACTGTTCAGTGTTTACTGTTTACTTTTCAGTGTTTACTGTTTACTGTTCAGTGTTTACTGTTTACTTTTCAGTGTTTACTGTTTACTGTTCAGTGTTTACTGTTTACTTTTCAGTGTTTACTGTTTACTGTTCAGTGTTTACTGTTTACTGTTCAGTGTTTACTGTTTACTGTTCAGTGTTTAGTGTTTACTGTTCAGTGTTTAGTGTTTACTGTTCAGTGTTTACTGTTCAGTGTTCAGTGTTTAATGTTCAGTGTTTACTGTTCAGTGTTTACTGTTCAGTGTTCAGTGTTTAATGTTCAGTGTTTACTGTTCAGTGTTTACTGTTCGGTGTTTACTGTTCAGTGTTTAGTGTTCAGTGTTTTCAGTGTTTAGTGTTTACTTTTCAGTGTTTACTGTTCAGTGTTTACTGTTTACTGTTCAGTGTTTACTGTTTACTGTTCAGTGTTTACTGTTTACTGTTCAGTGTTTACTGTTCAGTGTTTACTGTTCAGTGTTTACTGTTCAGTGTGTACTGTTCAGTGTGTACTGTTCAGTGTTTACTGTTCAGTGTTTACTGTTTACTGTTCAGTGTTTACTGTTTACTGTTCAGTGTGTACTGTTCAGTGTTTACTGTTCAGTGTTTACTGTTCAGTGTTTCACGTTCAGTGTTTACTGTTTACTATTCAGTCTTCAGTATTCAGTGTTTAGTGTTCAGTGTTCAGTGTTTACTGTTCAGTGTTCAGTGTTCAGTGTTTACTGTTTACTATTCAGTGTTCAGTATTCAGTGTTTAGTGTTTACTGTTCAGTGTTTAGTGTTTAGTGTTCAGTGTTTACTGTTCAGTGTTTAGTGTTCAGTGTTCAGTGTTTACTGTTCAGTGTTCAGTGTTCAGTGTTTACTGTTTACTATTCAGTGTTCAGTATTCAGTGTTTAGTGTTTACTGTTCAGTGTTTAGTGTTCAGTGTTCAGTGTTTACTGTTCAGTGTTCAGTGTTTAGTGTTCAGTGTTTACTGTTCAGTGTTCAGTGTTTACTGTTCAGTGTTTACTGTTCAGTGTTCAGTGTTTACTGTTCAGTGTTCAGTGTTCAGTGTTTAGTGTTTACTGTTCAGTGTTTACTGTTCAGTGTTCAGTGTTTAGTGTTTAGTATTTAGTGTTTAGTGTTTACTGTTCAGTGTTTACTGTTCAGTGTTTACTGTTCAGTGTTTACTGATCAGTGTTCAGTGTTTACTGTTCAGTGTTTACTGTTCAGTGTTTACTGTTCAGTGTTTACTGTTCAGTGTTCAGTGTTTACTATTCAGTGATCAGTGTTTACTGTTCAGTGTTCAGTGTTTAGTGTTTAGTGTCCAGTGTTTAGTGTCCAGTGTTTAGTGATCAGTGTTTACTGTTCAGTGTTCAGTGTTTACTGTTCAGTGTTTAGTGTTTAGTGTTTAGTGTCCAGTGTTTAGTGATCAGTGTTTACTGTTCAGTGTTCAGTGTTTACTGTTCAGTGTTCAGTGTTCAGTGTTCAGTGTTTAGTGTTTAGTGTTTAGTGTCCAGTGTTTAGTGTTTAGTGTTTAGTGTCCAGTGTTTAGTGTTTAGTGTTCAGTGTCCAGTGTTTAGTGTTTAGTGTTTACTGTTCACTAAAGTGAGCACAGAAACCATCAGTCAACAGATGTTCAGAGGAGTCTAGAGATTTCAAGTGAAAAATGTGGAACATGGCTTAAACTGGACTAAAAGCACAAACGCACACACAGCACCACATCCCTACGGCAGATCTAGTCTATAATCTAGAATATGTAGGCTGTCGTTTGTTCTTCCTCAGAGTGTAAATGTATTCAGACAATAACACAAATCCCTACTGCAGATCTAGTCTATAATCTAGAATATGTAGGCTGTCGTTTGTTCTTCCTCAGAGTGTAAATGTATTCAGACAATAACACAAATCCCTACTGCAGATCTAGTCTATAATCTAGAATATGTAGGCTGTCGTTTGTTCTTCCTCAGAGTGTAAATGTATTCAGACATTAACACAAATCCCTACGGCAGATCTAGTCTAGAATCTAGAATCTGTAGGCTGCCACTTGTTCTTCCTCAGAGTGTAAATGTATTCAGACAATAACACAAATCCCTATGGCAGATCTAGTCTATAATCTAGAATATGTAGGCTGCTGTTTGTTCTTCCTCAGAGTGTAAATGTATTCAGACAATAACACAAATCCTACCGGGACACTATTTGACTTGGCCCACTCACTGTATATCTGTTTATCTACTCTGCTCTGAACAAGTAGTCCTGGGGTGCCCAAAAATGGCACCCTATTCCCTTTATAGTGCACTACTTTTGACCAGAGCCCTATGGGATTCCCTACGGACACTGGTCAAAAGTAGTGCACTAGCCCACTAAGTGTTATAGTTTAATAGGTCAGTTAGCCATTTTTGGGCTCCTTCACTCCTAGGTTGTTTTGTTTATTTAATACTAGCTGTCAGTTAGTTAGCATAGCTAGCTACCTCTCTGTGGCTCCTTCACTCCTAGCCCACTAAGTGTTATAGTTTAATACTAGTTGTCAGTTAGTTAGCATAGCTAGCTACCTCTCTGTGTCTCCTTCACTCCTAGCCCACTAAGTGTTATAGTTTAATACTAGCTGTCAGTTAGTTAGCATAGCTAGCTACCTCTCTGTGGCTCCTTCACTCCTAGCCCACTAATAAGTGTTTTTGTTTATTTAATACTAGCTGTCAGTTAGTTAGCATAGCTAGCTACCTCTCTGTGGCTCCTTCACTCCTAGCCCACTAAGTGTTATAGTTTAATACTCGTTGTCAGTTAGTTAGCATAGCTAGCTACCTCTCTGTGGCTCCTTCACTCCTAGCCCACTAAGTGTTATAGTTTAATACTCGTTGTCAGTTAGTTAGCATAGCTAGCTACCTCTCTGTGGCTCCTTCACTCCTAGCCCACTAAGTGTTATAGTTTAATACTAGTTGTCAGTTAGTTAGCATAGCTAGCTACCTCTCTGTGGCTCCTTCCCTCCTAGTCCCCTTAGTGTTTTTGTTTATTTAATACTAGTTGTCAGTTAGTTAGCATAGCTAGCTACCTCTCTGTGTCTCCTTCACTCCTAGCCCACTAAGTGTTATAGTTTAATACTAGCTGTCAGTTAGTTAGCATAGCTAGCTACCTCTCTGTGGCTCCTTCCCTCCTAGTCCCCTTAGTGTTTTTGTTTATTTAATCCACCACCTGGGCGTTTGAGTGGCCAAGAGACTGTCCGTACCAATCCACACAGACCACTGCTGGAACTCAATACCCAGGGAACAGAGACTGAACAGTATCAGACAGGGACGGAAACCTGTCCTCTACGTAGACCACAACTATTGACTACTACCCCATAGGGCTCTGGTCGAAGGTAGTGCACTATATAGGGAATAGGGCTCTGGTCGAAGGTAGTGCACTACATAGGGAATAGGGCTCTGGTCGAAGGTAGTGCACTATATAGGGAATAGGGCCCTGGTCGAAGGTAGGGCACTCTATAGGGAATAGGGCCCTGGTCAAAGGTAGTGCACTATATAGGGAATAGGGCCCTGGTCTAAGATAGTGCCCTATATAGGGAATAGAGCTCTGGTCGAAGGTAGTGCACTATATAGGGTATAAGGCCCTGGTCTAAAGTAGTGCACTATATAGGGTATAGGGCTCTGGTCGAAGGTAGTGCCCTATATAGGGAATAGGGCCCTGCTCTAAAGTAGTGCACTATATAGGGAATAGGGTGCCATTTGGAACACACAGTGACTGACTCCTCTACTGAGGACGAAGAGACTAACGATCTGTTCGTCTTCTCGTTTTCTGCACCCTCTGAGTCTGCCAAAGTGGGATCCAAGACACAATACCACACAGCCCCCCCCGAGAGCTGCTGCCCTTCAGAAACACAGGGCCAGCGCATATAAACCCCTCCAAACAGTACCACTAATAGCTAGAGCCTAATTGACCATACAGCCTCCTCTGAGATCTGACTCTGCTCCGGTTTGTTTCTGTGTACTGTAGAGTGACCATCCTTCAGAGAAAGAAAGAAAGAGAGAGAGAGAGAGTGAGCGAGAGAGAGAGAGTGAGCGAGAGAGAGAGAGAGAGTGAGCGAGAGAGAGAGAGTGAGCGAGAGAGAGAGAGAGAATGAGCGAGAGAGAGAGAGAGAGAGTGAGTGAGAGAGAGAGAGTGAGCGCGAGAGAGAGAGAGAGAGAGAGAAAAAAAAGAGAGAGATGTTTTTGCCATTTTTCCTTCAGGGAGGAAGACACCCAGGGCTGATATAATGACATGTGTGAGACAAATGTGATCCTCCCTCGTTTCTGGTTAGGAATGGAATCCAGAGCTGGAAAACACCATGTGGTTGAAGATCAACAACATGCTAACAGAGTGCTAACATAATGCTATCAGAATGCTAACAGAATGCTAACAGAATGCTAACATATAACTATCATTATTGGGTAGATAATAATATGAGTCATAGTATTGGTATTATTGTTACTGGTTATAATCCCACACTATGGGCTGTTTCACCAGACATGGTGGGGTGAGAGAGAGAGGAGGAGGCTTAAATGACAAATACCTACAATGGTTATGTGGTACTATTTTAACACATTATAATGATGTTGGCTTAACATACTTCCTAAGTGTAACAACAGCACAGCATAGCTAAAATGTCAACTTAATTGGCAGATAAATACAATTGGTTATATGTAACAGCTGATGGTAAACCCTTGGTTAGCCACCCTAGGATCCAGCCGGCCAGAGGAGAGCATGTTTTTGGGACATAAGTCTCACTAAGGAAGAGGCTTGGAGCATCTAGAGTTTAGCTTCTACTAATTTAAATTATAGAGGGCACTATAGCTTCCACTAGTTTAAAGGCAAGAGCCTGTCACAGCTTCTCTATGCTGGAGAGAGGATGGAGAGAGAGGAAGGATGGATTAAAAGATGCAGAGAATGAAGAGACAGAGAGAGAGAGACAGAGAGAGAGACAGAGAGAGAGAGAGACAGAGAGACAAAGAGAGAGAGAGACAGAGAGACAGAAAGAGGGAAAGAGAGAGAGCGAGAGACAGAGAGAGAGAGAGAGAGAGAGAGAGAGAGAGAGAGAGAAGGGATAGCAGTGTTTATTAGCTGTGCAGGCAGGCGGAGGGGAGGCAGTGAGGGGAGACTGAGAGACTGGCTGTGTTATATTAGGGGTGAAAGCAAGTGGAAGAGCAGCGCCCATATAGAAAGGTCAGTGAGGAAGCAATCTGAGACAGACAGGAGGAGAGAGAGGAAGAGGGGGAGAGAGGAAGAGGGGGAGACAGAGGGATCAGGAGAGAGAGGAAGAGGAGGAGAGAGAGGGACCGGGAGAGAGAGAAAGAGGAGGAGAGAGAGGGATCGGGAGAGAGAGAAAGAGGAGGAGAGAGCAACCAGGAGAGAGAGAAGGAGGAGGAGAGAGAGGGACTGGGAGAGAGAGAAAGAGGAGGAGAGAGCAACCAGGAGAGAGAGAAGGAGGAGGAGAGAGAGGGATCAGGAGAGAGAGAAAGAGGAGGAGAGAGCAACCAGGAGAGAGAGAAGGAGGAGGAGAGAGAGGGATCGGGAGAGAGAGAAAGAGGAGGAGAGAGAGGGACTGGGAGAGAGAGAAAGAGGAGGAGAGAGAGGGACTGGGAGAGAGAGAAAGAGGCAGGCAGGAGAGGGAGAGAGAATTTGATAAAGAGAGAGAGAGAGACTGGGTGGGTGGAAGACAAGAAAGGAAGGGAGCAGGGGGAGGAGAAATGAGAGGATGAAAGCAAGAGAGAGAGAAAGGTAAGGAAAGGAAACATATAGCTGAGAGTAACAGAGTGAGTGGGAGCAGGGTGCTTTTCACAGAAAATATCATAATAAACTTATTGGGATTATAAACTACCACCGGCATTTACATTTGTGTCATCGTCCACAATGAATAGATACACACATACCCTCTCCCTCTATCTCACACACATAAACACACACACACACAAACTATTTTTATCTCACTCCTATTTTATCCTCTGATGAACAACAAAACAAGCAAAATCCTACAGGGGGGAAAGAGATAAAGAGAGAGAGAGAGAGACAGAGACAGAGAGACAGAGAGACAGAGACAGAGACAGAGACAGAGAGAGAGACAGAGACAGACAGAGAGACAGAGAGAGAGAGAGACAGAGAGAGACAGAGAGAGACAGAGAGACAGAGAGAAACACAGAGAGAGAGAGAGAGAGAGAGAGAGAGAGAGAGAGAGAGAGAGAGAGTGGATGAAGTCGAGAAAAAGAGAGAGATACAGAGAAAGAGAAGAAGAGAAGAAGAGGAGGAGTGCCCAATATTAGGAGCCGGTCCTATAATTGGAAGTATGTGAAAAATGAAGTGTCAGTTTGGTCAATAAAGGTCAAGGGTCAGAGAAGCTGGAGCACAGAATGTGCTCATTAGAGCCACCAATCAGATCGCGCTTGGCCGCCCAGACCATTAGTCATCACAGAAAAGAAGGGGGTAGTCACACACCACGCCATCTCTCTCTCTTTATCCAGTCCTACTCTCTCTCTCTCTCTCTCTCTCTCTCTTTATCCAGTCTCTCTCTCTCTCTCTCTCTCTCTCTCTCTCTCTCTCTCTCTCTCTCTCTCTCTCTCTCTCTCTCTCTATCCAGTCCTTCTCTCTGTCTCTCTCTCTCTCTTTATCCATTCCTACTCTCTCTCTCTCTCTTTCTCTCCCTTTATCCATTCCAACTCTCTTTCTTTCTTTATCCATTCCTAATGTCTCTCTCTATCCATTCATACTCTCTCTTTCTATCTCCCCCCACTGTCTTTCTCTCTCTCTCTTGCTCTCACTCTCTCGACATCATCCTCTATCTCTTCCTCATCTTCATTCATTCTCTCTCTCTCCTGATCCTTCTCCTCCCTCATCTTCCTTCTCGTCGTTCTTACACTCCTCCCCTTCTTTTTCACCTCTTCATCTTCCTCTCTTTTCCTATACTTCTCCCTCCTCTCCCCCTTCTCTCTCCTCTCCCTCCTCTCCTTCCTCTCTTTTCCTATACTTCTCCCTCCTCTCCCTCCTCCCTCCTCTCTCTCTCTCCCTCCTCTCTTTTCCTAACTTCTCCCTCCTCTCCTTCCTCTCTCTCCTCTCCCTCCTCTCCTTCCTCTCTTTTCCTATACATCTCCCTCCTCTCCCTCCTCTCCTTTCCTATACTTCTCCATCCTCTCCCTCCTCTCTCTCCTCTCCCTCCTCTCCTTCCTCTCTTTTCCTATACTTCTCCCTCCTCTCCTTCCTCTCTCTCCTCTCCCTCCTCTCCCAAACATAGAAAAAGAGTGAGCTCTATTTGTCTCTCTCTCCTGCTACTATAGACTGCTGCTCAGCGGTGTGGAAGGTAAAGTGCTCCTTCTCTCTGTTCATCACCCAGCTCTACTCTACCTCTCTCTGTTCCATCACCCAGCTCTACTCTACCTCTCTCTCTGTTCATCACCCAGCTCTACTCTACCTCTCTCTGTTCCATCACCCAGCTCTACCTCTCTCTGTTCCATCACCCAGCTTGCTCTACCCTGCCTCTCTCTGCCTGCTGGGCACTGGCTCTGCAAACAACCCTCACACACAGGAGCACACACACTCAAACTGCTAGTCTGCAAACAACCCTCACACACAGGAGCACACAGACTCAAACTGCTAGTCTGCAAACAACCCTCACACACAGGAGCACACAGACTCAAACTGCTAGTCTCAACATCATAGTCCTCAATAATACATGAAGTTGCTTTTTTGCAGAAACCACCTAATCTCTCTCTCTCACCCCACCAGACCTCCTCCTCTCTCTCTCCCTCACCCCACCAGACCTCCTCCTCCTCTCTCACCCCACCAGACCTCCTCCTCTCTCTCTCACCCCACCAGACCTCCTCCTCTCTCTCTCCCTCACCCCACCAGACCTCCTCCTCTCTCTCTCCCTCACCCCACCAGACCTCCTCCTCTCTCTCTCCCTCACCCCACCAGACCTCCTCCTCTCTCTCTCTCTCACCCCACCAGACCTCCTCCTCTCTCTCTCTCTCTCTCACCCCACCAGACCTCCTCCTCTCTCTCTCTCTCTCTCACCCCACCAGACCTCTTCCTCTCTCTCTCACCCCACCAGACCTCCTCCTCTCTCTCTCTCTCACCCCACCAGACCTCCTCCTCTCTCTCCCTCACCCCACCAGACCTCCTCCTCTCTATCTCTCTCCCTCACCCCACCAGACCTCCTCCTCTCTATCTCTCCCCTCACCCCACCAGACCTCCTCCTCTCTATCTCTCTCCCTCACCCCACCAGACCTCCTCCTCTCTCTCTCACCCCACCAGACCTCCTCCTCTCTCTCTCCCCTCACCCCACCAGACCTCCTCCTCTCTCTCTCTCTCCCTCACCCCACCAGACCTCCTCCTCTCTCTCTCTCTCTCTCTCTCACCCCACCAGACCTCCTCCTCTCTCTCCCTCACCCCACCAGACCTCCTCCTCTCTCTCTCTCTCACCCCACCAGACCTCCTCCTCTCTCTCTCTCCCCCCCACCAGACCTCCTCTCTCTCTCTCTCTCTCCCACCCCACCAGACCTTCTCTCTCTCTCTCTCCCACCCTCACCTCACCAGACCTCCTCCTCTCTCTCCCACCCCACCAGACCTCCTCCTCTCTCTCTCTCTCTCACCCCACCAGACCTCCTCTCTCTCTCTCTCACCCCACCAGACCTCCTCCTCTCTCTCCCACCCCACCAGACCTTCTCCCTCTCTCTCTCTCACCCCACCAGACCTTCTCTCTCTCTCCCACCCTCACCTCACCAGACCCACCCCACCAGACCTCCTCCTCTCTCTCCCACCCCACCAGACCTTCTCTCTCTCTCCCACCCCACCAGACCTTCTCTCTCTCTCCCACCCCACCAGACCTCCTCTCTCTCTCTCTCCCCACCCCACCAGACCTCCTCTCTCTCTCTCCCACCCTCACCCCACCAGACCTTCTCTCTCTCTCTCTCCCACCCTCACCCCACCAGACCTCTCTCTCCCACCCTCACCCCACCAGACCTTCTCTCTCTCTCTCTCTCTCTCTCTCTCTCTCTCTCTCTCTCTCTCTCTCTCTCTCTCTCTCTCTCTCTCTCTCTCTCTCTCTCTCTCTCTCTCTCTCTCTCTCTCTCTCTCTCTCTCTCTCACCCCAGACCTTCTCTCTCTCTCTCCCACCCCACCAGACCTTCTCTATCTCTCTCTCTCTCTCTCTCTCTCTCCACCAGACCTCCTCTCTCTCTCTCTCTCTCTCCCACCCCACCAGACCTTCTCTCTCTCTCTCTCCCACCCTCACCTCACCAGACCTCCTCCTCTCTCTCCCACCCCACCAGACCTCCTCCTCTCTCTCTCTCTCCCCCCACCAGACCTCCTCCTCTCTCTCTCACCCCACCAGACCTCCTCCTCTCTCTCCCACCCCACCAGACCTTCTCTCTCTCTCTCTCTCTCTCTCACCCCACCAGACCTTCTCTCTCTCTCCCACCCTCACCTCACCAGACCCACCCCACCAGACCTCCTCCTCTCTCTCCCACCCCACCAGAACTTCTCTCTCTCCCACCCCACCAGACCTTCTCTCTCTCTCTCACCCCACCAGACCCCTCTCTCTCCCCACCCCACCAGACCTTCTCTCTCTCTCCCACCCCACCAGACCCCCTCTCTCTCTCCCCACCCTCACCCCACCAGACCTCTCTCTCCCACCCTCACCCCACCAGACCTTCTCTCTCTCTCTCTCACCCCACCAGACCTTCTCTCTCTCTCTCCCACCCCACCAGACCTTCTCTCTCTCTCTCCCCCACCCTCACCCCACCAGACCTTCTCTCTCTCTCTCTCTCTCCACCCTCACCCCACCAGACCTCCTCTCTCTCTCTCTCTCTCACCCCCACCAGACCTCCTCTCTCTCTCTCTCTCTCACCCCACCAGACCTTCTCTCTCTCTCTCCACCCTCACCTCACCAGACCTTCTCTCTCTCTCTCTCTCTCTCTCCCACCCTCACCCCACCAGACCTTCTCGCTCTCTCTCTCTCTCTCACCCCACCAGACCTCCTCTCTCTCTCTCTCTCTCTCTCTCTCACCCCACCAGACCTTCTCTCTCTCTCTCTCTCCCACCCTCACCCCACCAGACCTCCTCCTCTCCCCCTCTCTCTCTCTCACCCCACCAGACCTCCTCCTCTCTCTCTCTCTCTCACCCCACCAGACCTCCTCCTCTCTCTCCCACCTCACCAGACCTTCTCTCTCTCTCTCTCCCTCCCTCACCTCACCAGACCCACTCCACCAGTAAGATACCACCTATTGCCTGAGTTGATTCAAGTGGATTCAAGGCAAATCTCGGCCAGTCACAGACATACTACTACCCCAATTATATATTAGTAGTATTATTATTAGCATTATTATTAACATTTCTTTATTATTAGCATTATTATTATTAGCATTAGCATGATTAGTATTAGCATTATTAGCATTGGCATTATTAGTGTTATTAGTACTCATCTACAATATGGCTCCAACTTGTTCCAACTGATGTTCCAACTGATGACTTGTATGTAATATATCCACATTACAGAATACTACTGGTAGGATTTTATACTCAGACTGCACATCCACTACTCACTAGCCTATTATATGTTAGTGGTTGAGTGCTACACAATGCTGGTGGATGAGGTGAGGATTCCCCCTTTCTTTGTCAAGCTCTGCATGAATCCAACCAATCAACCAATCAACCAATCAATTAATCAACCAACCGATCACCCAATCAACCAATCAATTAATCAACCAACCAATAAACCAATCAATTAATCAACCAACCAATCAAGCATTCAATCAATCAACCAATCAACCAATCAATCAACCAATCAATCAATCAATCAATCAACCAATCAACCAATCAATCAACCAATCAATCAACCATTCAATCAACCAATCAATCAACCAATCAATCAACCAATCAATCAACCAATCAACCAATCAATTAATCAACCAACCGATCACCCAATCAACCAATCAATTAATCAACCAACCAATAAACCAATCAATTAATCAACCAACCAATCAAGCATTCAATCAACCAACCAATCAACCAATCAATCAACAATCAATCAACCAATCAATTAATCAACCAACCAATCACCCAATCAACCAATCAATTAACCAATCAATTAATCAACCAACCAATCAACCAATCAATTAATCAACCCATCAACAAATCAACCAATCAATCAACCAATCAATTAATCAACCAATCAATCAACCAACCAACCAATCAACCAATCAATCAATCAACCAATCAATCAACCAATCATCAATCAACCAACCAATCAACCAATCAATTAATCAACCAACCAATCACCCAATCAAACAATCAATCAACCAACCAATCAATTAATCAACCAATCAACCAATCAATTAATCAACCAACCAATCACCCAATCAACCAATCAATCAACCAACCAATCAATTAATCAATCAACCAATCAACCAAGTATCACTTCTACTTCAGCATGTGTCCCAGTTTTGTCCATTGATGACTTGCATGTAATCCATTCATATGACAGAATACTACCCATAGTGCATTGTGTACAGACTGCACATACACTGTCCATTCCACATACTATTAATAAAGCTAACAAAATGTAGCTATTCAGCCGTCACTGTGGAGTTTGTAGAAATCTGCAAAAGAGCGTCCCGTGTGTCTTACCCTGTTCTCTGCTGTTGTCCCCGCTGTGTCTTACCCTGTTGTCCCGTGTGTCTTACCCTGTTGTCCCCGCTGTGTCCCCGCTGTGTCTTACCCTGTTGTCCCGTGTGTCTTACCCTGTTGTCCCGTGTGTCTTACCCTGTTGTCCCGTGTGTCTTACCCTGTTGTCCCGTGTGTCTTACCCTGTTGTCCCGTGTGTCTTACCCTGTTGTCCCGTGTCCCGTGTGTCTTACCCTGTTGTCCCGTGTGTCTTACCCTGTTGTCCCGTGTCCCGTGTGTCTTACCCTGTTGTCCCGTGTACCTTACCCTGTTCTCTGCTGTTGTCCCGTGTGTCTTACCCTGTTGTCCCGTGTGTCTTACCCTGTTGTCCCGTGTGTCTTACCCTGTTGTCCCGTGTGCCTTACCCTGTTGTCCCATGTGTCTTACCCTGTTGTCCCGTGTGTCTTACCCTGTTGTCCCGTGTGTCTTACCCTGTTGTCCCGTGTCCCGTGTGTCTTACCCTGTTGTCCCATGTGTCTTACCCTGTTGTCCCGTGTGTCTTACCCTGTTGTCCCGTGTGTCTTACCCTGTTCTCTGCTGTTGTCCCGTGTGTCTTACCCTGTTCTCTGCTGTTGTCCCGTGTGTCTTACCCTGTTGTCCCGTGTGTCTTACCCTGTTCTCTGCTGTTGTCCCGTGTGTCTTACCCTGTTCTCTGCTGTTGTCCCCGCTGTGTGATGTGTGTCTTACCCTGTTCGCTGCTGTTGTCCCCGCTGTGTGATGTGTGTCCCCCGCTTGACGGACCAGGTGTGCCTCCGGAGCGCGTGGATGCTGTGTCATCGTGTTCTCTGTTCCAGGAAGTCTACGAGATGAGAGGAGGAGAGGACAGTCAGTCTACAGGGTAGTCTAGAAGTCTCTAAGTCTACAGGACACTCTACTACTGTACACACAGTCTACAGGACTGTCTATATGACAGTCTACAGGACAGTCTATATGCCAGTCTCCAGGACTGTCTATATGCCAGTCTACAGGACAGTCTATATGCCAGTCTACAGGACAGTCTACAGGACAGTCTATATCCCAGTCTAATGATGTCATAAGGTGAATGCACAATCTACAGGACAGTCTACTGGATAAGAGTCTGCTAAATGACTTAAATGTAAATGTAATGATGTCAGTCTGAATGCCAGTCTACATGCCAGTTGTAAGTCGCTCTGGATAAGAGCGTCTGCTAAATGACTTAAATGTAAATGTAAATGTAATGGAACAGTCTATATGCCAGTCTACATGCCAGTCTACAGGACTGTATATATGCCAGTCTACAGGACAATCTACAGGACAGTCTATATTCCAGTCTACAGGACAGTCTACAGGACAGTCTATATGCCAGTCTACAGGACAGTCTATATGCCAGTCTACAGGACAGTCTACAGGACAGTCCATATGCCAGTCTACAGGACAGTCCATATGCCAGTCTACAGGACAGTCTACAGGACAGTCTATATGCCAGTCTACAGGACAGTCTACAGGACAGTCTATATGCCAGTCTACAGGATTGTCTATAGGACAGTCTATATGCCAGTCTACAGGACAGTCTATATGCCAGTCTACAGGACAGTCTATATGCCAGTCTACAGGACAGTCTATATGCCAGTCTACAGGACAGGCTATATGCCAGTCTACAGGATTGTCTATAGGACAGTCTCCAGGACAATCTATATGCCAGTCTACAGGACAGTCTACGGGGCAGTCTACAGGACTGTCTATATGCCAGTCTACAGGACAGGCTATATGCCAGTCTACAGGATTGTCTATAGGACAGTCTCCAAGACAATCTATATGCCAGTCTACAGGACAGTCTACGGGGCAGTCTACAGGACTGTCTATATGGCAGTCTACAGGATTGTCTATAGGACAGTCTCCAGGACAATCTATATGCCAGTCTACAGGACAGTCTACGGGGCAGTCTACAGGACAGTCTATGCCAGGACAGTCTACAGGACAGTCTATATGCCAGTCTACAGGGCAGTCCATATGCCAGTCGACAGGACAGTCTACAGGACAGTCTACACGGCATACATACTATTTTAGTTTGCCCATTATAGGCCATCACTGCCTACATGTTGCTGAAACAAAATACAAGACAGCTACAACCCAAGAACCAAACCAGAGCCTACAAGTGATGTCATCCTAGTACACCAGACCCCAGAGAGAACGAGAGAGAGAGAGAGAGAAGAAAACAAATAAGAAGTAGCATATTACCACAGAGAGAGATGTCGTAGTCCAACTATGCAACAGATGTGATAAAACACCTCGTACTTCTCTGCCTTCCAAACCAGAGTGAACTAAGTGGGAGATGACGAGAGACAGAGATGTAGAGAGCTACCCAGGAGACTCACATGTTTTATACCTGTATGTGTGAATGTGTGTGTGTGTGTGTGTGTGTGTGTGTGTGTGTGTGTGTGTGTGTGTGTGTGTGTGAGTGTGTGTGTGTGTGTCAGCTGTGTCCTGCTGTACAGTGTGTGTGTGTGCAAGTGTGTGGTGTGTCAGACAGGAGGTGTGTGTGTGTGAACACAGTGTGTGTGTGCATGTGCTGCGGAACACACACCTTTATCCTCCTGTCTCCACCACTTGTTTCCTACGCACACACACACGCACGCACACACACACACACACACACACATCACACACACAGTCACACACACACACACAGTCACACACAGTCACACACACACTCACACACAGAAACCGTCCCCATGGCGAGAAGACCCAGTATACAATAAAACCCAAAACAGATGTCCCCTCTTATCTCCCTGTGCCTCCGAAAAGCAACATTAGCCCTACACACACACACACACACACGCACACACACAGAAAGGAAAAAGGAACCATAGTGTGTCATCAGACGGTGTGTGTTGTTTACATGTGATCGTCCTCGTACCTGTGTATCTCTGTCTGTGGGATCGTCCTCACACGTATCTGTGTATCTCTGTCTGTGGGATCGTCCTCACACGTATCTGTGTATCTCTGTCTGTGGGATGTTCCTTTGGTTTATGAAATCCAGATGTTGTTACTGTAGATATTTAATTCTAGATGTTACTGTAGATATTTAATTCCAGATGTTGTTACTGTAAATATTTAATTCTAGATGTTGTTACTGTAGATATTTAATTCTAGATGTTGTTACTGTAGATAATTAATTATATATGTTGTTACTGTAGATATTTAATTATATATGTTGTTACTGTAGATATTTAATTCTAGATGTTGTTACTGTAGATAATTAATTGTATATGTTGTTACTGTAGATATTTAATTCCAGATGTTGTTACTGTAGATATTTAATTCTAGATGTTGTTACTGTAGATATTTAATTCTAGATGTTGTTACTGTAGATATTTAATTGCATATGTTGTTACTGTAGATATTTAATTCCATATGTTGTTACTGTAGATATTTAATTCCAGATGTTGTTACTGTAGATATTTAATTATAGATGTTGTTACTGTAGATATTTAATTCCAGATGTTGTTACTGTAGATATTTAATTCCATATGTTGTTACTGTAGATATTTAATTCTATATGTTGTTACTGTAGATATTTAATTCTAGATGTTGTTACTGTAGATATTTAAATCTATATGTTGTTACTGTAGATATTTAATTCTATATGATGTTACTGTAGATATTTAATTCTATATGTTGTTACTGTAGATATTTAATTCCAGATGTTGTTACTGTAGATATTTCATTATAGATGTTGTTACTGTAGATATTTAATTATAGATGTTGTTACTGTAGATATTTAATTATAGATGTTGTTACTGTATATATTTAAATCTAGATGTTGTTACTGTAGATATTTAAACCTAGATCTTGGTACTGTAGATATTTAATTCCAGATGTTGATACTGAATATATTTAAAATCTAGATGTTGGTAATGTAGATATTTAAATCTAGATGTTGTTACTGTAGATATTTAATTCTAGATGTTGTTACTGTAGATATTTAATTCTAGATGTTGTTACTGTAGATATTTAATTATATATGTTGGTAATGTATATATTTAAATCTATATGTTGTTACTGTAGATATTTAATTCTAGATGTTGTTACTGTAGATATTTAATTCTAGATGTTGTTACTGTAGATATTTAATTCTAGATGTTGTTACTGTAGATATTTAATTCTATATGATGTTACTGTAGATATTTAATTCTATATGTTGTTACTGTAGATATGTCATTATAGATGTTGTTACCATAGTTATTTAAAATCTAGATGTTGTTACTGTATATATTTAAAATCTAGATGTTGGTAATGTAGATGTTTAATGCTAGATGTCGTTACTGTAGATATTTAAATCTAGATGTTGTTACTGTAGATATTTAAAATATAGATGTTGGTACTGTAGATATTTAATTCTAGATGTTGTTAGTATAGATAATTAGCTCATTTAGATGTTAAATTAGAGGCAGCAGAGCTATTCAACGGAGTAAAAAAAGACAGTAAAATAAACCACTATTTTCAATTGGGATATTTTTCTATATGTTACCATACAGAGAAAAAAGTATGAAGCAAGTGAGCGATTACAGAATAATATTGCAAATAAAATATGCAAAACTGCAAAACACAGGGCTGCAACAGAGTGCAGACGAAATACTGTTAAAGAACTGAATTCTAAAGTTCAGTCAGCAAATGATCATCAGACATGTTCTATTATGGAACCTTCTATGTTCTATTATGGAACCTTCTATGTTCTCAGTACTATGAATTCACAGATCGTTTTATTCTTTCTCCTGGTCTCTCCACCTCTCTGTCTTTCTCCTGGTCTCCCCACCTCTCTGTCTTTCTCCTGGTCTCTCCACCTCTCTGTCTTTCTCCTGGTCTCTCCACCTCTCTGTCTTTCTCCTGGTCTCTCCACCTCTCTGTCTTTCTCCTGGTCTCTCCACCTCTCTGTCTTTCTCCTGGTCTCTCCACCTCTCTGTCTTTCTCCTGGTCTCTCCACCTCTCTGTCTTTCTCCTGGTCTCTCCACCTCTCTGTCTTTCTCCTGGTCTCTCTCCTGGTCTCTCCACCTCTCTGTCTTTCTCCTGGTCTCTCCACCTCTGTCTTTCTCCTGGTCTCTCCACCTCTCTGTCTTTCTCCTGGTCTCTCCACCTCTCTGTCTTTCTCCTGGTCTCTCCACCTCTCTGTCTTTCTCCTGGTCTCTCCACCTCTCTGTCTTTCTCCTGGTCTCTCCACCTCTCTGTCTTTCTCCTGGTCTTTCTCCTGGTCTCTCCACCTCTCTGTCTTTCTCCTGGTCTCTCCACCTCTCTGTCTTTCTCCTGGTCTCTCCACCTCTCTGTCTTTCTCCTGGTCTCTCCACCTCTCTGTCTTTCTCCTGGTCTCTCCACCTCTCTGTCTTTCTCCTGGTCTCTCCACCTCTCTGTCTTTCTCCTGGTCTCTCCACCTCTCTGTCTTTCTCCTGGTCTCTCCACCTCTGTCTTTCTCCTGGTCTCTCCACCTCTCTGTCTTTCTTCTGGTCTCTCTACCTCTCTGTCTTTCTCCTGGTCTCCCCACCTCTCTGTCCTTCTCCTAGTCTTTCTCCTTGTCTCTCCACCTCTCTGTCTTTCTCCTGGTCTCTCCACCTCTCTGTCTTTCTCCTGGTCTCTCCACCTCTCTGTCTTTCTCCTGGTCTCTCCACCTCTCTGTCTTTCTCCTGGTCTCTCCACCTCTCTGTCTTTCTCCTGGTCTCTCTACCTCTCTGTCTTTCTCCTGGTCTCTCCACCTCTCTGTCTTTCTCCTGGTCTCTCCACCTCTCTGTCTTTCTCCTGGTCTCTCCACCTCTCTGTCTTTCTCCTGGTCTCTCCACCTCTCTGTCTTTCTCCTGGTCTCTCCACCTCTCTGTCTTTCTCCTGGTCTCTCCACCTCTCTGTCTTTCTCCTGGTCTCTCCACCTCTCTGTCTTTCTCCTGGTCTCTCCACCTCTCTGTCTTTCTCCTGGTCTCTCCACCTCTCTGTCTTTCTCCTGGTCTCTCCACCTCTCTGTCCTTCTCCTGGTCTCTCCACCTCTCTGTCCTTCTCCTTGTCTCTCCACCTCTGTTTTTCTCCTGGTCTCTCCACCTCTCTGTCTTTCTCCTGGTCTCTCCACCTCTCCCTGGTCTCTCCACCTCTCTGTCTTTCTTACCTGGTCTCTCTACCTCTCTGTCTTTCTCCTGGTCTCCCCACCTCTCTGTCCTTCTCCTAGTCTTTCTCCTTGTCTCTCCACCTCTCTGTCTTTCTCCTCCTCTCCACCTCTGTCTATCCCTGGTCTCTCCACCTCTCTGTCTGTCCTTCTCCTGGTCTTTCTCCTGGTCTCTCCACCTCTCTGTCTTTCTCCTGGTCTTTCTCCACCCACCTCTGTCTTTCTCCTGGTCTCTCCACCTCTCTGTCTTTCTCCTGGTCTTTCTCCACCTCTCTGTCTTTCTCCTGGTCTCTCCACCTCTCTGTCTTTCTCCTTGTCTCTCCACCTCTGTCTTTCTCCCATGGCCTTGTAAATCCACCTCTCCCTCCCTATATCTATCCCTCCCAGAATCTGTGTGAGAGAGAAGAGAGCCTACCTGAAACACATGCTCGGAGTGCTATCCCAGCAAACTAGTCTCTCTACCCATCTCTGTCTTTCTCCTGGTCTCCCTCCTCCTACCTATCCCTGTCCCTTCTCCTATCTCTCCACCCTCCCTGTCTTTCCCTCTCCTGGTCCCTCTCCACCTCTCTCCCTTTCCCATATCCCTCTCCCTCCACCTCCCTCTCCTCCTACCTACCTACCTCCCTCTCCCTCCTACCTACCTCTCCCTCTCCTCCCTCCTACCTACATATCCCTCCCTCCCTACCTACCTATCCCTCCCTCCCTCCTGTCTTTCTCCTGGTCTATCCCTCTCCTGGTCTCTCCACCTCTCTCTCCTGGTCTCTCCTCCTCCTGGTCTCTCCACCTCTATCTTTCTCCTGGTCTCTCCTGCCTCCTCCCTGTCCTTCCATCTCCCTCCCTACCTACCTCTCCCTCCCTCCTGCCTACCTCTGTCCTTCTCCCTCCCCTACCTCTCTCCACCTCTCTCCCTCCTTCCTATCCTTGTCCCTCTCCACCTACCTCCTGTCCCTCTCCTCCCTACCTCCCATGCCAGCCATTGTAAATATACCTACCTACCTACCTCCTAAAACCTACCTATCCCTCTCCCTCCCTACCTACATATCCCTACCTACCTACCTATCCCTCTCCTCCCTACCTACTACCCTCTCCCTCCCTAGAGAGAGGTATACCCTGACCCATCCATGATCCAACATCCCAGAATGCTGTGTGAGAGAGAGATCCCTCTCCCTCCCTACCTGAAACACCATGCTCCCTCTCCTCCCTGCCTAATCCCTCTCCCTCCCTAAAACCCAGCAAACTAGAGGATTTACCTCCTACCACCTCTCCCTACCAGCTCTCCCTCCCTACCTACCTACTATCCCTCTCCCTCCCTACCTACCTACCTATCCCTCTCCCCTCCCTACCTACCCTCTCCCTCCCCCTCCCTCCCTACCTACCCCTACCTACCTATCCCTCTCCCTCCCTACCTACATATCCATCCCCTCCTCCTCCCTCCTACCTACCTACCCTATCCTACCTACCTATCCCTCCCTCCCTACCTATCCCTCTCCTCCTCCTACCTACCTATCCCTCTCCCTCCCTACCTACATATCCCTCTCCCTCCCTCCCTACCTACCTATCCCTCTCCCTCCCTACCTACATATCCCTCTCCCTCCCTACCTACCTACCTATCCCTCTCCCTCCCTACCTACCTATCCCTCTCCTCCCTACCCTACCTACCTATCCCCTCCCTACCTCCCCTCTCCCTCCCTACCCCTACCTATCCCTCCCTCCCCCTACCTACCTATCCATCCCTCCTACCTATCCCTACCCCTATATCCCTCTCCCTCCCTACCTACCTACCTATCCCTCTCCCTCCCTACCTACCCATCCCTCTCCCTCCCTACCTACCTATCCCTCTCCCTCCCTACCTACCCATCCATCTCCCTCCCTACCTACCTATCCCTCTCCCTCCCTACCTACCTATCCCTCTCCCTCCCTACCTACCTACCTACCTACCTACCCTACCTACCTACCTATCCCTCTCCCTCCCTACCTACCTATCCCTCTCCCTCCCTACCTACCCATCCCTCCCTCCTACCTACCTATCCCTCTCCCTCCCTACCTACCTATCCCCCCCCTCCCCTACCCCCTCTCCTCCCTACCTACCTACCTCATCCCCCTCTCCCCTACCTACCTCCCTCCCTCCCTCCCTACCTACCTATCCCTCTCCCTCCCTACCTACCTATCCCTCTCCCTCCCTACCTACATATCCCTCTCCCTACCTACCTATCCCTCTCCTCCTACCTACCTATCCCTCTCCCTACCTACCTATCCATCTCCTCCCTACCTACCTATCCCTCTCCCTCCCTACCTACCTATCCCTCCCTCCTATCCCTCTCCCCTACCTACCCCATCTCCCTCCCTACCTCTCCATCTCCCTCCTACCTACCTATCCCTCTCCCTACCTACCTATCCCTCTCCCTCTCCTACCTCCCTCTCCTCTCCTACCTCCCCTCTCTCTCCCTCCCTCTCTCTCCTCTCCCCTATCCCTCCCTCTCCCTCTCCTACCTATCCTCTCCCTCTCTCTCTCTCTCTCCCTCCTATCCTCTCTCTCTCCCTCTCTCCCTCTCTCTCTCTACCTCATATCCCTCTCTCTCCTACCTACCTCTCTCCCTCTCTCTCTCCTCCCTCTCCCCTCCCTCCCTACCTATCCCTCCCTCTCCTCTCTCCCTAACTACCCTATCCCTCTCTCCCCTCTTTCCCTCCCTCCCTCTCCCTCCCTCTACTCCCTCTCTCTCCCTCTCTCTCTCCCTAACTACCTATCCCTCTCTCTCTCTCCCTAACTACCTATCCCTCTCTCTCTCTTTCTTCCCTCTCCTCTCTCTCCCCTCTCTCCTCTCTCCCTACCTACCTATCCCTCTCCCTCGCTCTCTTTCACCCCCTCTCTCTCTCTCCCTCTCTCTCTCTCTCACACCCCCTCTCTCTCTCTCCCCCTCTCTCTCTCTCTCCCTACCTACCCTATCCCTCTCCCTCACTCTCTTTCACCCCCTCTCTCTCTCTCCTCTCTCTCTCTCTCTTTCACCCCTCTCTCTCTCCCTAACTACCTATCCCTCTCTCTCTTCACCCCCTCTCTCTCTCTCTCCCCCTCTCTCTCTCTCCCTACCTACCTATCCCTCTCCCTCGCTCTCTTTCACCCCCTCTCTCTCTCTCCCTAACTACCTATCCCTCTCTCTCTTTCACCCCCTCTCTCACTCTCCCTAACTACCTATCCCTCTCTCTCTTTCACCCCCTCTCTCTCTCTCTCTCTCTCTCTCCCCTCTCTCTCTCTCCCTACCTACCTATCCCTCTCTCTCTTTCACCCCCTCTCTCTCTCTCACCCCTCTCTCTCTCTCTCTCTCTCTACCTACCCCCTATCCCTCTCTCTCTTTCACCCCCTCTCTCTCTCACCCCTTCTCTCTCTCTTCTCTCTACCCCTCTCTCTCTCTCACCCCCTCTCTCTCTCTCTCTTCACCCCCTCTCTCTTTCACCCCCCTCTCTCTCTCACCCCCTCTCTCTCTCTCCCTAACTACCTATCCCTCTCTCTCTCACCCCCTCTCTCTCTCTCTCCCTACCTACCCCTCTCCCTCGCTCTCTTTCACCCCCTCTCTCTCTCTCTCTCTCTCTCCCTACTACCTATCCCTCTCTCTCTCTCACCCCCTCTCTCTCTCTCTCCTCTACCTACCTATCCCTCTCCCTCGCTCTCTTTCACCCGCTCTCTCTCTCTCCCTAACTACCTATCCCTCTCTCTCTTTCACCCCCTCTCTCTCTCTCTCACCCCCTCTCTCTCTCTCCCTACCTACCTATCCCTCTCCCTCGCTCTCTTTCAACCCCTCTCTCTCTCTCCCTAACTACCTATCCCTCTCTCTCTCTTTCACCCCCTCTCTCTCTCTCACCCCCTCTCTCTCTCTACCTACCTACCTATCCCTCTCCCTTGCTCTCTCTCACTCTCTCCATTTCTCACCCCCTTACTCTCCCTACCTACCTCTCTCTCTCTTTTCTATCCCTTCCTCTCCCTCTATGACACAGTACTTGGTGCTTTATAAAATAGAGAGAACACTTGTTTATTCAGAAGTCAGCTGAGGATAAATGAACACTACAGCACCCCAGGGACTCAGAATGCCAAGCACCAAAACATAACTAAACATAACTAAAACCATGTTGTGTTTTTTACATTCACCAACAAATCCCACTTGAAAATATAATTACAATAGGGGTGGAAATGGCAAACTATTGCATGAATTGTTATTGAACAAAAGAGAGCAGGCTGCCTTGTGGGAGATGGGAGGTAGGAGGTTGAAGCACGGCTCCCTAGGAAAGGGTGGGCCGACTAGCCTGGTCTAGGACAGAACAGAACACACACATACACACACACACACACACCAACAACGCTGGGCCGACTAGCCTGATCTAGGACAGAACAGAACACACACACACACACCAATAATGCTGGGTCGACTAGCCTGGTCTAGGACAGAACAGAACAGCACACACACACACACACACACCAATAACACTGGGCCAACTAGCCTGGTCTAGGACAGACCAGAACAGCACACACACACACACACACACACTCACCAACAACACTGGGCCGACTAGCCTGGTCTAGGACACAACAGAACACACACACAGAAACACCAATAATGCTGGGCCGACTAGCCTGGTCTAGGACAGATCAGAACAGCACACACACCAACAACACTGGGCCGACTAGCCTGGTCTAGGACAGATCAGAACAGCACACACACCAACAACACTGGGTTGACAAGCCTGGTCTAGGACAGACCAGAATAGCACACACACACCAACAACACTGGGCCGACTAGCCTGGTCTAGGACAGACCAGAATAGCACACACACACCAACAACACTGGGCCGACTAGCCTGGTCTAGGACAGATCAGAACAGCACACCAGAATAGCACACACACACCAACAACACTGGGCCGACTAGCCTGGTCTAGGACAGATCAGAACAGCACACACACCAACAACACTGGGCCGACTAGCCTGGTCTAGGACAGATCAGAACAGCACACACACCAACAACGCTGGGCCGACTAGCCTGGTCTAGGACAGACGAGAATAGCACACACACACCAACAACACTGGGCTGACTAGCCTGGTCTAGGACAGATCAGAACAGCACACACACCAACAACACTGGGCCGACTAGCCTGGTCTAGGACAGAACAGAACAGCACACACACACACACACACACACCAACAACGCTGGGGTGAGAAGCCTGGGCCAAAACAGCACAGTGAGGTTCACTACTGAGATCACAACACACAACTAATACACAACGTTCGGATCACAGCCAAGACACACCCCCCCCATTATAAGACAACTCAAACACTGGAGAGGCCAGGCCTCAACAGAAAATACAAGGTCAATAACTAAGTGCATAAGCAGAGGGAAAGAAGATACTAACAACAGGCTGCTGAGCAGCAGAGGGAAAGAAGATACTAACAACAGGCTGCTGAGCAGCAGAGGGAAAGAAGATACTAACAACAGGCTGCTGAGCAGCAGAGGGAAAGAAGATACTAACAACAGGCTGCTGAGCAGCAGAGGGAAAGAAGATACTAACAACAGGCTGCTGAGCAGCAGAGGGAAAGAAGATACTAACAACAGCAGTGGTGGAAGAAGTAGACATTGTCATATTTCAGTAAAAGTACCAAGTAAATGATATACATCAAATTCCATTAGCTCTTTCCACTCGTACCCCAAGCTGTACAGTTTCATATCAGTAGGTTTGGACACTCATAAGCCCTGAGCCCTAGGACCGTGCCCCAGGACTACCTGACATGATGACTCCTTGCTGTCCCCAGTCCACCTGGCCGTGCTGCTGCTCCAGTTTCAACTGTTCTGCCTTATTATTATTCGACCATGTTGGTCATTTATGAACATTTGAACATCTTGGCCATGTTCTGTTATAATCTCCACCCGGCACAGCCAGAAGAGGACTGGCCACCCCACATAGCCTGGTTCCTCTCTAGGTTTCTTCCTAGGTTTTGGCCTTTCTAGGGAGTTTTTCCTAGCCACCGTGCTTTTACACCTGCATTGCTTGCTGTTTGGGGTTTTAGGCTGGGTTTCTGTACAGCACTTTGAGATATCAGCTGATGTACGAAGGGCTATATAAATACATTTGATTTGATTTGATTTGATAAGCACCTACAGTAGTAGTGGGAAGTTTAGTTTACATACACCTTAGCCAAATACATTCATTGTTTTACAATTCCTAACATTTAATCCTAGTAAAAATTCCCTGTCTTAGGTCAGTTAGGATCACCACTTTATTTTAAGAATGTGAAATGTCAGAATAATAGTAGAGATAATTATTTATTTCAGCTTTTATTTTTTTCATCACATTCCCAGTGGGTCAGAAGTTTACATACATTCAATTAGTATTTGGTAGCGTTGCCTTTAAATTGTTTAGGTTTCCCACAATAAGGTGGGTGAATTTTGGTCCATTCCTCCTGACAGAGCTGGTGTAACTGAGTCAGGTTTGTAGGCCTCCTTGCTCGCACACACGCCTTTTCAGTTCTGCCCACACATTTTCTATGGGATTGAGGTCAGGGCTTTGTGATGGCCACTCCAATACCTTGACTTTGTTGTCCTTAATAAGCCATTTTGAAACAACTTTGGAAGTATGCTCGGGGTCATTGTCCATTTGGAAGACCCATTTGCGAACAAGCTTTAACTTCCTGACTGATGTCTTGAGATGTTGCTTCAATATATCCACATAGTTTTCCATCCTCATGCTGCCATCTATTTTGTGAAGTGCACCAGTCCCTCCTGCAGCAAAGCACCCCCACAACATGATGCTGCCACCCCCGTGCTTCACGGTTGGGATGGTGTTCTTCGGCTTGCAAGCCTCCCCCTTTCCCCTCCAAACATAACAATGGTCATTATGGCCAAAAGTTATATTTTTGTTTCATCAGACCAGAGGACATTTCTCTAAAAAGTATGATCTTTGTTCCCATGTGCAGATGCAAACCGTAGTCTGGCTTTTTAATGCCGGTTTTGTAGCCTTGCTGAGCTGCCTTTCAGGTTATGTCGATATAGGACTTGTTTTACTGTGGTTATAGATACTTTTGTACCTGTCTCTGCTGTGTACCCAGCCTAGGGAGGGAGAACTCTGTGGTGTCTCTGCTGTGTGCCCAGCCTAGGGAGGGAGAACTCTGTGGTGTCTCTGCTGTGTGCCCAGCCTAGGGAGGGAGAACTCTGTGGTGTCTCTGCTGTGTACCCAGCCTAGGGAGGGAGAACTCTGTGGTGTCTCTGCTGTGTACCCAGCCTAGGGAGGGAGAACTCTGTGGTGTCTCTGCTGTGTGCCCAGCCTAGGGAGGGAGAACTCTGTGGTGTCTCTGCTGTGTGCCCAGCCTAGGGAGGGAGAACTCTGTGGTGTCTCTGTTGTGTGCCCAGCCTAGGGAGGGAGAGGGAGAACTCTGTGGTGTCTCTGCTGTGTACCCAGCCTAGGGAGGGAGAACTCTGTGGTGTCTCTGCTGTGTACCCAGCCTAGGGAGGGAGAACTCTGTGGTGTCTCTGCTGTGTGCCCAGCCTAGGGAGGGAGAACTCTGTGGTGTCTCTGCTGTGTGCCCAGCCTAGGGAGGGAGAACTCTGTGGTGTCTCTGCTGTGTGCCCAGCCTAGGGAGGGAGAACTCTGTGGTGTCTCTGCTGTGTGCCCAGCCTAGGGAGGGAGAACTCTGTGGTGTCTCTGCTGTGTACCCAGCCTAGGGAGGGAGAACTCTGTGGTGTCTCTGCTGTGTGCCCAGCCTAGGGAGGGAGAACTCTGTGGTGTCTCTGCTGTGTGCCCAGCCTAGGGAGGGAGAACTCTGTGGTGTCTCTGCTGTGTGCCCAGCCTAGGGAGGGAGAACTCTGTGGTGTCTCTGCTGTGTGCCCAGCCTAGGGAGGAAGAACTCTGTGGTGTCTCTGCTGTGTACCCAGCCTAGGGAGGGAGAACTCTGTGGTGTGTCTGCTGTGTGCCCAGCCTAGGGAGGGAGAACTCTGTGGTGTCTCTGCTGTGTGCCCAGCCTAGGGAGGGAGAACTCTGTGGTGTCTCTGCTGTGTGCCCAGCCTAGGGAGGGAGAACTCTGTGGTGTCTCTGCTGTGTGCCCAGTCTAGGGAGGGAGAACTCTGTGGTGTCTCTGCTTTGTGCCCAGCCTAGGGAGGGAGAGAACTGTTTGGGATCTATACATACCTTTCTTCATTACAATTTTTTCTCCACCGCCATGACTTAATTCGCCATGAAAAGATTTTCCCTGCTGGAAATTCAGATTTGGCTGTGATCTGTAAAGCATTCCAATTCAAGGCATTTTCATTGTGCCAGGTCTTAGACTCAGGAAGAGCTTGCCTTTCTCACACAGAGAGAGAGACCGCCAGCATGCCTCTTATTAAATAAGCGCTCATGCAAGAAATCTTGGGGTTACCAAATCATTTACAATAGTAAAGAACATGATGGAGGCTTGTCTGTCCTGTTTCGCCCCTCGAGAAAATATGTTCCATGATGATGTGTATATTCACATTCACGCCACGCATGTTACTGTCTGAGATGATCAAGATGATCATGTGAATAACACACACACACACACACACACACACACACACACACACACACACACAAATAACTAAATAACTCTCTGACCCACTGAATAACTAAATAACTCTCTGACCCACTGAATAACTAAATAACTCTCTGACCCACTGAATAACTAAATAACTCTCTGACCCACTGAATAACTAAATAACTCTCTGACCCACTGAATAACTAAATAACTCTCTGACCCACTGAATAACTAAATAACTCTCTGACCCACTGAATAACTAAATAACTCTCTGACCCACTGAATAACTAAATAACTCTCTGACCCACTGAATAACTAAATAACTCTGACCTACTGAATAACTAAATAACTCTCTGACTAACTAAATAACTATCTGACCCACTGAATAACTAAATAACTCTCTGACCCACTGAATAACTAAATAACTCTCTGACCCACTGAATAACTAAATAACTCTCTGACCCACTGAATAACTAAATAACTCTCTGACCTACTGAATAACTCTCTGACCCACTGAATAACTAAATAACTCTCTGACCCACTGAATAACTAAATAACTCTCTGACACACTGAATAACTCTCTGACCTACTGAATAACTAAATAACTCTCTGACCTACTGAATAACTCTCTGACCTACTGAATAACTAAATAACTCTCTGACCCACTGAATAACTAAATAACTCTCTGACCCACTGAATAACTAAATAACTCTCTGACCCACTGAATAACTAAATAACTCTCTGACCTACTGAATAACTAAATAACTCTCTGACCCACTGAATAACTAAATAACTCTCTGACCCACTGAATAACTAAATAACTCTCTGACCCACTGAATAACTAAATAACTCTCTGACCTACTGAATAACTAAATAACTCTCTGACCCACTGAATAACTAAATAACTCTCTGACCCACTGAATAACTAAATAACTAAAATAACTCTCTGACCCACTGAATAACTAAATAACTCTCTGACCCACTGAATAACTAAATAACTCTGACCCACTGAATAACCAAATAACTGAAATAACTAAATAACTCTCTGACCCACTGAATAACTCTCTGACCCACTGAATAACTAAATAACTCTCTGAACTACTGAATAACTAAATAACTCTCTGACCCACTGAATAACTAAATAACCCTCTGACCCACTGAATAACTAAATAACTCTCTGACCTATTGAATAACTAAATAACTCTCTGACCCTCTGAATAACTAAATAACTCTCTGACCTACTGAATAACTAAATAACTCTCTGACCCACTGAATAACTAAATAACTCTCTGACCTACTGAATAACTAAATAACTCTCTGACCTACTGAATAACTAAATAACTCTCTGACCCACTGAATAACTCTCTGACCCACTGAATAACTAAATAACTCTCTGACCTACTGAATAACTCTCTGACCCACTGAATAACTAAATAACTCTCTGACCCACTGAATAACTAAATAACTCTCTGACCCACTGAATAACTAAATAACTCTCTGACCCACTGAATAACTAAATAACTCTCTGACCTACTGAATAACTCTCTGACCCACTGAATAACTAAATAACTCTCTGAC